>NW_022437064.1:3110819-3178334 GCF_009761245.1 Sapajus apella
TTGGTCTTGAACTCCTGACCTCAGGTGATCCACCCACCTCGGCCTCCCAAAGCGTTAGGATTACATTTGCACGCCCGGCAAATGTTAAGTCTTATACTTTAACCATTTCCCTTTCATTGACTACAATAACAGCCTTTTTTATCCCCATAAAGGACATTTTGTAATACAAAAAGTGAATGTAATAAAACACCATAGAAACCTAATAGAGCAGAAAATTGAAATGGAGAGAAATGAAAACAGGATTATTTTAAGCAGAACATCACTTGTCATAGATTAGGCTAATGATGAGTTTAGCTCTTTCAGTGGATCTGTGAGTGCCAACTAACATATCCAAGAAGCCAATCTCTGGTGTGACAGGTTTCTGTATTATTTTCCATTTACCACTTTATAGAATGCTCACTGGCTCAAATGAAACTATCTTAAGTGAGCAGTAAGGAAACACAAATAAAATACTCCTCTATCCAGAAGAGGTCAAACTTAGATCCGAGGAAAACATACTGTATAAGCAATACATTGTTTAAAGGATTTTAACTAGCAAATTAATGCTGCAGCAGCATATGAGACTATAACTAAATGCAGCTTCCATTGAAAGTGCCACAAAGCATTGCAAGGCCACAGTGGACAAGTGAGAGCGAAATATCCCATGTTCCGGCAAGAGCATGCAGGACCCAGATTATGGTTTATAAAATCTCCCAGTTCTTTCAGTTGGCAAGAGCTTACTTTTAGTCCAAATAACATTAACCAGAAGTTCTTGGGGTTCTTGGATCCCCCATTTTGCAGCAACATTAAAACATTTCTAAATGCCTAGAAGAAAGTTATTTAGTAGTGCTAAGAAAGAGTAAGCCAAAAACACCTGCACATTAAGAGTTTGAGCTAAGGACAAGAGCAACACCTGTTTAAACTCATTGTAAGGTAATGAGGGAAACACATGCCATTTCACCTGGGTTTCATCATGAGTACCCATATAGTTTGGCTGTGTCCACACCAAAATCTCATCTTGAATTGTAGTTCCCATAATCCCCATGTGTCATGGGAGGGACCCAGTGGGAGGTATTTGAATCATGTGGGCAATTTGCCCTATGCTATTCTCATGATGCTAAGTTCTCATGAGATCTGATAGTTTTATAAGGGGCTTCTACCTTTGCTCAGCTTTCATTCTTCTCTCTCTGGCTGCCTTGTGAAGAACGTGTTTGCTTCCACTTTTGCCATGATTGTAAGTTTCCTGTAGCCTTCCCAGCCATGCGGAACTATGAGTTGATTAAACCTCTTTCCTTTATAAATTACCCAGTGTCAAGTATTTCTTCAGAGCAGCATATTAACAGATGAATACAGTAAATTGGTAGCAGGAGTGGGTCAGTCCTGTAAAGATTTCTGAAAATGTGGAAGCAACTTTGGGATTAGGTGACAGGCAGAGGCTAAAATAGTTTGAAGGGCTCAGAAGAAGACAGGAAAATGTAGGAAAGTTTGAAACTTCCTAGAAATTTGTTGAAAGGCTTTGACCACAGTGCTAGTACTGATATGGACAATGAATTCCAGGCTGAGGTGGTCTCAGATGGAGATGAGAAACTTCTTGGGAATTGGAATAAAGGTCACTTTTGCCATGCAAAGAGACTGGAGGCATTTTGCTCCTGAGCTAGAGATCTGTGGAACTTTGAACTTGAGAGAGATGATTTAGGGTATCTAGTGGAAGACATTTCTAAGTGGCAAAATGTTCAAGAGGAAACGGTGCATAAAAGTGGAAAATTTGCAGCCAGACAATGTGATAGAAAAGAAAAACTCATTTTCTGGGAAGAAATTCAAGCCCACTGCAGAAATTTGTATAAGTAACAAGGAGATCAATGTTAATCACCAAGACAATGGGGAAACTGTATCCAGGGCATGTCAGAGACCTTCGCGAAAGCCCCTCCCATCACAAGCCCAGAGGCCTAGGATTAAAAAGTGGTTTCCTGGGCTGGGTCCAGGTACCCCCCTACTCTGTGCATCCTAGGGACTTGGTGCCCAGTGTCCCTGCCACTCCAGGTATGGCTAAAAGGGGCCCAGGTACACCTCGGGCCATGGCTTTGGAGAGTGCAAGCCCCAAACCTTGGCAGCTTCCATGTGGTATTGAACTTGTGGGTACACAGAAGTCAAGAACTGAGGAGTTTGGAAACCTCCACCTAGACTTCAGAGGATATATGGAAATGCCTGGTTGCCCAGGCAGAAGTTTGCTACATGGCCAGCGTTCTCATGGAGAACCTCTACTGGGCCGTGCAGAAGGGAAATGTGGGATCAAAGCCACCACAGAGTCCTCACTGGGCACTGCCTAGTGGAGCTGTGAGAAGAGGACCACTATTTTCTAGACCTCAAAATGGTAGATCCACTGGCAGCTTGCACCATGAATCTGAAGAAGCCAGACATTCAATACCAG
This sequence comes from Sapajus apella, assembly GCF_009761245.1. NCBI lineage: Eukaryota > Metazoa > Chordata > Mammalia > Primates > Cebidae > Sapajus > Sapajus apella. Next base: position 3,113,227 of record NW_022437064.1, read on the forward strand.
CCCATAAAAGCAGCTTTGAGGAGTCTGAACCCTACAAAACCACAGGGGTAGAGATGCCCAAGACTGTGGGAGCCCACCTCTGCCATCAGCATGACCTGGATATGAGACATGGAGTCAGTGGAGATCATTTTGGAACTTTAAGTTTTAATGAGTGCCTTATCAGATTTTAGACTTGCATGGGGCTGGTAGCCCCTTTGTTTTGGCCAATTTTCCATTTTGTAATGGGTGTATTTTCCCAATGCCTGTACCCCCATTGTTTTAGGAAGTAACTGACTTGCTCTTGATTTTACAGGCAGAAGGGACTTGCCTTATCTCAGGTAAGGCTTTGGACTTGGATTTTTTGAGTTAATGCTGGAATGAGTTAAGACTTTGGAAGACTGTTGGAAGGGCATAATTGTGTTTTGAAACGTGAGGACATGATATTTGGGAGGGGCTGGGGCAGAATGATATGGTTAGGCTACATCTCTACTCAAATCTCATCTTTAATTGTAGTTCCCATAATCCCCATGTGTCATAGGAGAGATCCACTGGGAGGTAATTGAATCATGTGAGTGGTTTCCCCCAGATTATTCTTGTGATAGTAAGTTCTCACAAGAGGTGATGGTTTTATAAGGGGATTCCCCCTTTGCTCAGCTCTCATTCTTTCTCCTACTGCCTTGTAAAGAAGGACGTGTTTGCTTTCCCTTCTGCCATAATTGTAAGCTTCCTGAGGCTTTCCCAGTCATGCAGAACTGTGAGTTGATTAAACCTCTTTCCTTTATAAATTACCCAGTCTCATGTATTTCTTCATACCATCATGAGAAGAGACTAATACAAGTATCTTTATAGTAAAATCAGAGCCACCCAAAGGAATATTCATAAAACATGAGAGCCCAGTTAGATTATTTTGCCCCATTTAGAGAAGTTGTTCTAACCAAGAATCTTATGTAATGTCTGAGGCACCCCTCTCTTACAAGCAAATTCTATATTTTGGTTTGGAAGTGCTAACTGGAGAGGGATTCCATACAACCTCCCATCTGGTAACCGTCAGTTGTAAAATAGAACATATTGGCTTCAACATTTTGACTTGGCTGCCTCAAAATGGTCATTTCAAAATTTTATCACCAATTGTGCAGCCAACATCCCTGACTATGATGCAAATTCCCAAGATTCACCCCATCATTAGCCCCTTACTGAGCCTTATTTTCTAAACCTGGTCTACCTCTTAGCCTGAGATAGAAGATTAAATGCTGGAGTTGTGGGAAGTGGTTGTACACATTAATTGAAAATGAAGTAGATGTCAGCTGCATTACTTAAAAAATAAAAAGAAAACAAGCTGAAAGTTTAATGGTTTATTTTTGGAACCCTATCAAAATGTCTCTGACTCAAAATAACTGCATAAAAATGTCAGACTATGAACTATTTAAAAAATTAAGAAAATCTTCTCCAAAGAAAGTAGTGGTATATATTTTATGATAACTGTGAGTAATCAAGAGGATTAGTCCAATAGACACTAAAGATATTTGTGTCCAAAGAGAGTTCTCTAGCTTATATTCTTATCTGTTCTATTGTTTATTAGATAATGCTGTAAGGCTGTAAAGATGCTACTTAAGGGGGCCATAAGAATTCATGAGAGAGCGTAAGGACCATGTAGTAACCCAGTCTTTCATCTCAGGCCCATAGAATGACTGAAGAATTTAGTCGGTGGGATATATGCACATACATGAATATTGTATTCCCTTGCTTTGTGACTTTTATTGTAACTCAGCAATATAAGAACATAGAAAGGCAAGAGTAGGAAGTGAGCTATATAGAAAATGCTTTTGCATGTTAATTGCAGGTAGTATTTAAGGGGCATGTTTGGAAAGAATGACATGTCAGCTAGAAGGGAAAAGACAGTAAATTTTATTACCCTGCTTCCATGGAGCCGGCCATGTTTTTCAGTGTTCCTACTGCAAGGTTAAAGGCAGCACCAGGATGGTCCTGCTGGGAGGCTTGTCTGAAGAGGAAAGGGGAAGAAATGGGACTGGTGATGGGGGGAAGCATGCTATAAAAAACAAACAAACAACCTTATAAAAAAAAAAGCATCCTCTTCCTAAAACCAAGGACAGCACCAATAAAGACTATTACTAGAAATCATTACTTCTATCTTACCATATATCTAGCCAAACAATAATAAACCTCCTTCATTAAAAGTGTTTTTCTTGGCTGGGCATGGTGGCTTATGCCCATAATCCCAGAACTTTAGGAAGTCTAGGTGGATGTACATTGGAGGTCAGGAGTTTAAGACCAGCCTGGCCAACACGGTGAAACCCTGTGTGATAGTTAATATTGAGTGTCAACTTGATTGACAAAGTATTGATCCTGGGTGTGTCTGTGAGGGTGTTGCCAAAGGAGATTAACATTTGAGTCAGTGGGCTGGGAAAGGTAGACCAACTCTTAATCTCGGTGGGCACAATCTAATCAGCTGTCAGTGCAGCTAGGATAAAAGCAGGCAGAAGAACGTGAAAAGGCTACCTCGCTTAGCTTCCCAGCCTACATCTTTTTCCATGCTGGATGCTTCCTGCCCTTAAACATCGAACTCCAAGTTCTTCAGCTTTGGGACTGAGACTGCTTTCCTTGCTGCTCAGCTTACAAATGGCCCACAATAGTGGGACCTTGTGATCGGGTGAGTTAATATTACTTAATAACTTATCATGTTTGATGATGGATCATCAAGTCATCATGTGACCTGAACTGCGTGTTATGAACTGAGTGCCCTCTGACCCATTTAGCTATAAAGTAGGTCGTGCACAGCAGCATTCCATTATTAAATGGAAGTGGTGTATATGTGATTGGGCTCCAGCACGTCCTGAATGCACAATTAAGTTACATGAGGAAGTGGCTCAAATGCTCATGATCTCCACTCCTGCTGCCTTACCTTTTCTCCCACAGCCCACACAGATGGCCTCATGGGGAGTTCCCTATAATCAGCTGACAGAGGAAGAGAAGACTAGGGCCTGGTTCACAGATTGTTTTGTATGATATGCAAGCAGCACTCAAAAACACAGAGCTGCAGCCCTACGGCCCCTTTTCAGAACATCCCTGAAGGACGGCAGAGAAGGGAAATCTTCCCAGTGGGCAGAACTTCGAGCAGTGTACCTAGTTGTGCACCTTGCATGGAAGGAGAAATGGCCAGATGTGTAATTATATAGTGATTCATGGAGTGTAACCAATGGTTTGGCTAGATGGTCAGGAACTTGGAAAAAACATGGTTGGAAAATTGGTGACAAAGAAATTTGGGGAAGAGGTGTGCGGATAGATCTCTCTAAGTGGTCAAAAACTGTGAAGATATTTGTATCCCATGAGTGCTTACCTATGGGTAACCTCAGCAGAGGAGGAGTTTAATAATGAAGTGGATAAGATGACCCATTCTGCGGACACCACTCAGCCTCTTTCCCCAGCCACTCCAGTCATTGCCTAGTAGGCCCATGAACAAAGTGGCCATGGTGGCAGGGATGGAGGTTAGACACGGGCTCAGCAACACAGACCTTCACTCACTAAGGCTGACCTGGCTACGGCCACTGCTGAGTGCCTAATTTGCCAGCAGTGGAGACTGACACTGAGCCCCCGATATGGCACCATTTCTCGGGGTGATCAGTCAGCTACCTGGTAGCAGGTTGATTATATTGGAATCTTCCATTATGGAAAGGACAGAGGTTTGTCCTCACTGGAATAGACACTTACTCCAGACATGGGTTTTCTATCCTGCATGCAATGCTTCTGCCAAGACACCATTCGTGGACTCTCAGAATGCCTTATCCACTGTTATGATATTCCACACAGCATTGCCTCGGATCAAGGCACTCATTTTACGACTGAAGAAGTAGAGCAGTGGGCTCATGCTCATAGAATTCACTGGTCTTACCATGTTCCCCATCATCCTGAAGCAACTGGATTGATAGAATGGTGGAATGGCCTTTTGAAGTCACAATTACAATGCCAATTAGGTGACAATACTTTTCAGGGCTGGGGAAAAGTTCTCCAAAAGACCGTGTATGCTCCAAATCAGCGTCCAATATATGGTACTGTTTCTCCCATAGCCAGGATTAATGGGTCTAGGAATTAAGGGGCGGAAGTGGAAGTGGCAGCACTCACCATTACCCCTAGTGATCCACTAGCAAAATTTTTGCTTACTGTTTCCATGACATTATGTTCTGCTGGCCTAGAGGTCTTAATTCCAGAAGGAGGAACATTGCCACCAGGAGACACAACAACGATTCCATTAAACTAGAAGTTAAGACTGCCACCTGGACACTTTGGGCTCCTCCTACCTTTAAGTCAACAGGCTAAGAAGGGAGTTTCAGTATTGGCTGGGGTGATTGACCCGGACTATCAAGATGAAATCAGTCTACTACTCCACAACAGAAGTAAGGAAGAGCATGCAAGGAATTCAGGAGATCCCTTAGGGCATCTTTTAGTATTACCATGCCCTGTGATTAAGGTCAATGGGAAACTACAACAGCCCAATCCAGGCAGTTGGCAAAGACCACGCTGAATGAAGGTCTGGGTCACTCCACCAGAAAAAAATCAGAACCTGCCAAGGTGCTTGCTGAAGGCAAAGGGTATACAGAATGGGTGAAAGAAAGTAATCATCAATGCCGGCTACCACGTGACCAGTTGCAGAAATGGTGACTATAATTGTTATAAGTGTTTTCTCCTTCTTTTGTTAAAAACGTGTGTGCATGTATACGCTTGTACTAAGAAAATAACTTCATTTTATTTCCTTTTTCCTTTATCATGTGACAAAAGATTTATTTACTTCATATCCACATTTAAATATTATTAACTTTATATTGGGGATTGGTGCATTTCCAGTTGTACCAGGGATAGTTACATTATGTTAAGTGTAATTATGACCTTATTATTGCTTTTATTTGAAGATTATATATGATCTCAGGAGATGTATATGGATTCAAGTTGACAATGGGTCAACTTGAGTGTCAATGGGTCATACTGAGTGTCAGCTTGATTGGATTGAGGGATGCAAAGAATTGATCCTGGGTGTGTCTGTGAGGGTGTTGCCAGAGGAGATTAACATTTGAGTCAGTGGGCTGGGAAAGGGAGAACCACCCTTAATCTGAGTGGGCATGATCTAATCAGCTGCCAGTATAGCCAGGATAAAGCAGACAGAAGAACATGAAAAGGCTAGATTGGCTTGGCCTCCCAGGGTACATCTTTCTCCCAGGCTGGATGCTTCCTGCCCTTGAACATCCGACTCCAAGTTCTTCAGCTTGAGGACTCAGACTGGCTTCCTTGCTTCTCAGTTTCCAGTGGCCTATTGTGGGACCTTGTGATCATTTGATTTAATACTACTTAATAACTCCTCCCCTTTATATATAAATTTCTATGTTATTAGTTCTGTTCCTCTAGAGAACCTTGAGCAACCGCCCCTCCCTGCCCCCTGCAGTCTCTGCTAAAAATACAAAAAACATTAACCCAGCATGGTGGTGCATGTCCCAGCTACTTGGAGGGCTGAGGATCACTTGAACCCAGGAGGAGGAGGTTGTAGTGAGCTGACGTCATGCCAGTGCACTCCATCCTGGGTGACAGAGGGAGGCTGTCTTAAAAACAAAAACAAAAAAAAGTTTTTCTTACTTGAAACAAGTACAGTACTTTAAAAAAATTAATTGCATATTTATTCCAAATCCATTCATCAGCTTTTCTAAATATTGATATAATTATACTCTTTTCTTCAAAATATATGGGCAATCAAAATGCTGGAAAGGACTATCTGAGAATGTTAGAAATTCAATAACATGTAACCTGACTCTTAAGCATGATTTCCAATTGCTGAAATATAAATATAAATTGCCAATACTTTCCAATATAATTTATGCTAAAGATAGAATCGATCTATATTTGCACTGTCCAATACAGTAGCCACTACTGGTTATTGAATACTTGAAATGTAGACAGTGTAACTATGAATAAAATTTTAATTTTATTGAATTTTAATTCATTTACATTTATATGGCCATATTGTGGCTGTTGTCTACAGTATTAGACGGCACATACCTGCCACCCCAGGATCTTATTAAAATGAAGATTCTACTCAGTGGGTCTGCGCTAGGGCCTCAGAGGCTGCATTTCTACCAAGTGCCCACCTGGTGATGCCAATGCTGTGGGTGTATGGACTACACTCCCAGTGGCAAGAGTTTCAGCCACTGTAGTTAATCACCAACAACACATTGCCACTTTGGAACCATGTTACTTCCTTCCTGATTCTTAAAGGTGTTTCTTCTGTTGTCAGGTCAACTTTATCAGAATATCAATTTTTAAGCTTTAGAATATGCTCCTGAAATGCCGCCTTCTGCTGGTTCATGTTTACTTCATTAACCATTAGAGACTTCTGGAGTAGTTTGACCTGGCAGCATATTATACTCACCTGGGGATCTTTTTCTGCTCATTTAAATCAATCTGGAACTGGGCATCAGTATTTTTCAGAAGCTCCCCAAGTGATTCTAATACGTAGCCCAGTTTGTAAATTTCAAATTTGTGTATGTTTTATAGTCAAGAGCTCAAAACCAAAGTAATGCTAACACAGGGCATTGTTAATAAAATTGCTGACATTCTGAATCTTGACCTAGATTGGTCCACGTTCCCCAGTTTGGCTCTTTTGAATTTAATCTGCTGTTGGCTTACACTGTGTAGACTGTTTTAAAATGCATTGGCCCCACCCTCTCCACAGCGCCACCGCTACTCCTACCTCATCACCAAGTGGAAAAAGTAAAGAAGGTACCAAGACTTTAATATTAAGAGAATTTAGATCTCTAGCTTATTTTTGCTGTAGGGAAAAAGGACCAAAATCATAACGTTATCTATTTCAGCATAGGTTAAGCGTCTCTAATCAGAAAATCTAAAATTTGAAATGCTCCAAAATCTGAAACTTTTGGAGAAGCAACATGACACTCAAAGAAAAATCTCACTGGAGCATTTCAGATTCTATATTTTCAGGTTAGGGATGCTCAACCAGTTAGTATAATACAAATATTTAAAAATTTTTAAAAATCCAAGATCCAAAACACTTCTGGTCTCAAGCATCTCAGATAAAGGATACTCAACCTGTACTTTCTGAACAGGTGACTCTGGAGTTTTGCTTTTTGGCAGACGTCATGGTCTCACCTAAACCAATGCATTGCCCTCTCTTCATCCTTCACTGCACCAGTTCCTAGGTAAACAAAAGATAACATAGTTTTAAAAAAATGACTCAGTTAACTGCTTAATGCTAAAACCTATAAGCCTACAGATACATGAGTTTGGTGCAAAGTTAATTGTGGTTTTTGCCATTACTTTTAGAACTCTAGCCAGCAAACCTCTCCCTACCTGTTTTCCCCAAGTAAATGGCACTCGAGAAACAAAGTTACTTTACCTTTGACATATCTTTGTCCAACAACATACTGAGCACTGGGTACCCAAAATGATCATAAAAATGTGCCACATGGAAATGAAAGTTCTGGAAATACAGCCAGATGTAAAGGAGAGAGATCATGGCTCCCACTGTGGCCAGGAGCTGCAAAAAAGAAAAAGGAGACAGGAAGAAAAGCATGGGAATCTACTACTTTGGCTATGGTTCAGATATGAAGGAAATGAGTATATTCTATGAGAAAAGCATTTCAGGATGAATTGCATATGATTTAAAGAGCAAGTGTATCCATCAATGGCCTCTGTTGGGCAAAAAATATTTATTGTCACTAGTCTTTTATTTTTAGTCTTACGTGTACTTTTCCTAGGTGATACAACATAACTGAATTGCATAATTAAGTAAATTGGATGCTGACCAATAGGATCTTGGCAGTTTATAAAAGAAAAACAATTGAGGCAGAAGCAATTGCAGAAGTGAAAAAAGAATGTATGCATTTGTTATTTGGGCAGGGACATGTGAGGGGCTGGGATTTGGAGCAGAGGAAGATTCCTGTCTTGCTTTGTCGCCGTCTGGAGAGGCCACAATCCTGGCCCATTTTCCCAATATCTCCAGCTGCTTCTATGGAAATGACAGACCTCAAACTCCACTTGCAGCTTTCATCCTAAAGAAGTCCTGGAAAGCCAGTGGACCAGCAGAAGAAAAAGGAAGATGAGGTCTCACTGCCCAAACCACAGCCTCAGCCGACAATACGAGGATACTTCCTAAAAGAACCTGGGGTTTAGCAGGAGTTTTGACATCACCCTTCTTAGTAGTTTGAGCATGCTATCGAATTCTCTTCAGGAAGCCCGCTTTTCCCATCATGAGAAGCTCGTACCTCAATGGCCTGATGCCCAAAACAAGTTCACGTTGTCCAACCTAATTAGCATGGCCATTAGCATTTCCTGAGACTTAGCAGATACCCTCTGAGATGTCAATTCATACAGATATCCCTAACTGACAGGGAAATAAATTCTGTGAGGCAACTATGAAATACAGCAAGACCACGAACTGCACTAGCAGCATGGAAAGCTCAGTAGCCTCTAGCCCATCGCCTGGGCACACTTGGCTGGCTTCTAAGGAGGAGCTCATAATCTGGAAAAAACAAAGTGGGGTTGATCATTTTCCCTTTCAGGTGCAATCTGTTTCTAAGAGAAGAAAGGAATGTTACATCTACCCTGAAAACCCAGGTCTCTAGGGCTGGCATGAAGGGTACAGATCTATTATTGACTTCAAGACCAAGAACCGAACCTGAAATTTGGTGGTTATTGGTAGTTGTAGATAATTATATATGACAAAGTCTGTATGACAGTCTTTGTGTTTATGTATATATACATATATTTAATACTAATAATATTCTCTGTGCATTGTTGAATTTTTGTTTGTTTGCTGTATGTTTGGTCAGACTGTTCTAATTTTTTTCCTCCTATATAGTAATCTCTGGATTCTGTTTCATGAATACACTATAGCCTTTTACAGTAACTCTGTATGTTGCAGGGTTTCATAGCAGGTGAATATCTGGTTTTAAGACTCCTCAAATCTTTTCTGAAGCTATTTTATTTATTCGGTTTTGTTTTGAATGTGTTTAACACTCTTCTGATCGTCATAGATAAAATAGTGGGTAAAACAAGGTAAATGTCCTGCTGTATTATAGCTTATGCTACAGTAAGGATAGAGAAATGAGGAAACAGACAATGAGTAAAACACACGAGATATTGGATACAAATAAATGCCATAGAAAAGCATAAAGACCAAAGGACATTAGGGTATATCTGTCTTTCTCTCTCACACACACACACAGCTCTCACACTGGGGGAAGCAAGCTACCATGTTGTAGATAGCCATATAGATTGGGCCACATGACAAAGAAATGATGTCTCCAGCCAACAATCAGCAGGGCACAGGGGCCTTACCACAGCAACATAGCTTGAAATCAGAACCTCTCTCAGTCTGGCCTGTCAACGACTACAGCCCCAGCTGATAAATTGATTGCAGCCTCACGAGAGAGTCTGGGCCCAGAAGCCTAACCCACAGAAACCATGAGATAATAAATGTATGTTTTACACAACTAAGTTTTGAGTACTTTGTTACATAGCAACAGATAATGAATACAGGGCCTGCTGGCCATTTAAAGCACTTTGGCTTTTACCCAGAGTAGAACGAAAAGCCACTGAAGGGTTTTCAGAGAGAAGTGATGTGATCTGGCATGTTTTAACAGAATTATTCTGGCCTCTGTGAGAATAGAGTGAAGGGAGGCAAGGGCAGAAGCTGGAATAGCAGTTAGGGAGCTATCGTGAAAATACAAGCAATACCGAAGACAGGATGGGAGCATGATCCGTGGTAGGAACAGAGACAATAGTGAAGTCATCAGATTCTGAAAACACTAATATTAGATCTAAGAGCATCTGCCGTTTCAATGTGGGCGTGATAGAGATGGGAGAGTGTGTACCTTTACTTTCTTCATTTTTAATTTGTTTTGAAATTCTAATTCATTCTTTCAATCAGTGAATATTTATTAAAAGTCTACCATGCTGCTATGTCCCCTCCAAAATTCAGGTTGAAGCTTAATCCCCAATGCAACAGTATTAAGAGATGTGGTCTTTGGGAAGTGATTAAGTCGTAAGGGTCCTGCCATTCTAAACGGCATTAGTACCATTATTAAAAAGGGCTCTAGGTTGAAGAGAGCTTTGCTTTTCCACCTTCTGCCATGTGAGGACATAGCAACAAGGTGCCATCTTGGAAGCAGGGAGCAGGTCTTATCATGCACCAATGCCAGTACCTTGATCTTGGACTTAGCCTCCAGAACTGTCAGAAATAAATTTCTGTTGTTTACAAATTGCTCAGCCTGTGGTATTTTGTCACAGCAGCACAAACAGATTAAGACATGCCTGTTATATAGTCTGTTTGCTTTTAAGACAGTTAATCTTTACTTTCAGAGATTTTTTTCTAACTTTGGTGGGAAGCCATTGGCACACTTTTAGCAGAGAAGAGACATATGATTTATGTTTTAGAAAAATCTCTCTAGCTTTATATAGGGAATTGGCCATATGGGAGCAAGTGAAGAAGCAGGGAGACCAATTAGAAGACTATTGCAGCTGGGTGCAGTGGCACATGTTTGTAATGCCAGCTATCCTGGAGGCTAAGGAGGAAAGATGTTGTGAATCCAGAAGTTCAAGTCCAGTCTGGGCAACATAGCCAGACCCTATGTCTTGGAAGGAAGGAAGAAAGAAAGGAAGAAAGAGAGGAAGGAAAAAAGGAAGAAAAGAAAGAAGGAAAGGAAAAAGAGGGAAGAAAGGAAAGAGTTGAAAATATTAAAAATTATATTTCTTAATATCTGAGAAGGAATTTGCACCATGTAAAGGAAGTAGACTAAAATGAATCTTGACTGAGCACAGTGGCTCATGCCTATAATCCCAGCATTTTGGGAGGCAGAGGTGGGAAGATCACTTGAGGCCAGGAGTTTGAGACCAGCCTGGGCAACATCGTGACACCCCATTTATATAAAATAAAAAACATTAGCTGGGCATGGTGGCACACGCCTGCAGTCCCAGCTACTTGGGAAGCTGAGGCAGGAGGATCACGTGAATACAGGAGTTGGAGACTGCAGTGAGCCATGGTCAAGCCACTGCACTCCAACCTGGACAACAGAGTAAGACCCTGTCTCTAAAAATAAAAATATATAATAAATAAAAAGAACCCCAAGGTACAGGATTAGAATTAAAAGCATCAGCATCAAGTCAGGTATAAAATACACACATACACATACATATACACACAAATAAAAATAGTTACAATCATATGCTTGTATACATACCTATATACATGTATATATACATACATACATTTCCTAGCTTTTTCTACCAAAAACTCCCAATGCAATGACGCCTCAGTAATGATGAACATGAGTACCCAGATCATTGCTTCATTCTTTTAATAAGTGGTATCCTTCATTAAAGGAAATCAAGGGTCGGACAGGCATGGTGGCTCATGCCAATAATCCCAGCACTTGGGGAGGCCAAGGCAGGTGGATCACTTCAGGTCAAGAGTTCAAGACCAGGCTAGCCAACAAAGTAAAACCCTGTCTCTACTAAAAATAAAAAAATTAGCCGAGTGTGGTACATGCCTGTAACCCCAGCTACTCGGGAGGCTGAGGCAGGAGAATCACTTGAACTCAGGAGGCAGAGGTTGCAGGGAGCGGAGATCATGCCACTGCACTCTAGCTTTTCAAAAAAAAAAAAAAGAAAAAGAAATCAAGGGTCCTTTAAGAAATGGCTAACTCCAGGGGACCCAGAACATTGTTTCATTCTTTTAATGAATATTATCCTTTATTATAAGAAATCAAGGGGCCAGGCACAGGGGCTTACACCTGTAATCCCAGCACTTTGGGAGGCCGAGGTGGGGGAATTACAAGGTCAGGAGTTCGAGACCAGCCTGGCCAACATAATGCAACCCCATCTCTACTAAAAATACAAAAATTAGCAGGGCATGGTGGTGCACGCCTGTAGTCGCAGCTACTCGAAAGGCTGAGTCAGGAGAATCACTTGAACCCAGGAGGTGGAGGTTGTGGTGAGCTGAGATCACACCACTGCACTCCAGCCTGGGCAACAGAACAAGACTCTGTCTCCCCCCGAGCCAAAAAAAAAATAAAAAATAAAAGAGAAATAAAGGATTCTTTAAGAAATGGCTAATTCCAGGGCTGGAATATGGAATGAAAAAATGTACTTGGAGCATCTCATTTTCTCTAAAAAACATACACAATGAGTGATGAAGCTATGTCAAAAGGACAGAGAAGCCAGCTTAACAGGGCTAACACTGGTCAAACCTGGGATAATATCCACATCACATAAATAATAATATTATCAAATGAAAACTCAGTAACTAAAATTGGAATCCACGAATGCATACTGATATAAATAATAAAGAAATGTTGGCCGGGCGCGGTGGCTCAAGCCTGTAATCCCAGCACTGTGGGAGGCCGAGGCGGGTGGATCACGAGGTCAAGAGATCGAGACCATCCTGGTCAACATGGTGAAACCCCGTCTCTACTAAAAATACAAAAAATTAGCTGGGCATGGTGGCGCATGCCTGTAATCCCAGCTACTCAGGAGGCTGAGGCAGGAGAATTGCCTGAACCCGGGAGGCGGAGGTTGCGGTGAGCCGAGATCGCGCCATTGCACTCCACACCCGGTAACAAAAGAGAAAAACCTCGTCTCAAAAAAAAAAAAAAAAAAAAAAGAAATGTGAGAAGAGAAATTTGTTATAGTAGAGTGCCAACTAATAACTGCAGAAAAAAGCAAATAAGGAAGCAGCCATTTGGCAACCCTTATTATGATGATTGACTCAGGTGGAAATTGTCAATGAATGCTAATGCTGATGTGGAAAACTCGATGAGAAACAAGATATTAGCTTAAAATCTTAGAAGTGTTGCTTTCAAATGTTAATCAGTCTTAAAGAAAAATTGAGGCTTTGGAAATCTAGTAAACACTAACATAAACATGTGCCCAAGATCAAGCAGTGGAGCAGATCAACACTGTGTGGTGCCTCCTGATATGAGGCACTAGGAAGAGTACAGCATCACTTCTGCGATAGTCCTGCCACAAATGCATGACTTACGTCTGGTCATGAAGAAACATCAGACAGATCTGTGTTTAGGATTGTCCCAAATTGGAGGAATCTAAAGAGACATGGCCACTAAATGTAATGCAAGTTCCTGGATAGGACACTGGACCAAAAAGAGGAAGGAAGCATTGTTGGGACAGTTGGCAAAATATGAACAAAGTTTGTGGATTCAACTGTAGTTGTTCCATCAATGTTGATTTTTTTATTGGCAGCCAAGTATATTCTTACTATGGCAGAGTGTCCCAGTTTAGGGCATGTATATACTGAAGTATTTAGGGAGTAATGAGACATCAGATCAGAAGAGAGAGAGAGAAGCAATAAATATACAAACATAGTAAAATGTTAAGTAATCATCCAGATAAAAAGGATTGTTTTGCTCAGGCCAGGCAAGGTGGCTCACGCCTGTAATCCTAGCGCTTTGGGAAGCAAAGGCAGGAATATTGCTGGAAGCCAGAAGTTTGAGAACAAACTTAGCAACAAAGTAAGACCCCATCTCTATAAAATATTAAAAATTTGGCTGGGCATGCTGGCACCAATTACTTGAAAGGCTGAGAGGGGAGAATAGCTTGAGCTTAGCAGCACTTCTGTGACAGTCCTGCAACAAATGCATGTCTTGTGTCTGGTCACGAAGAAACATCAGACAGAACTGTGTTTAGGATTGTCCCAAATTGAAGGAATCTAAGGAGACATGGCCACTAAACATAATGCAAGTTCCTGGATAGGACAAAGTTGCAGGGACCCATGATCACCCCACTTCACTTCAGCCTGGGTGACAGCGCAAAACCCTGTCTGAAAATAAAAAATAGTTTTTTTTTTATTTTGGCAATATTTCTATAGGTTTGAAACTAGTTTAATTTTTTAATTTAAAAAGCAAATTGCAATTCTTTAAACACATACACATTTTATATATATATATTATATAATTGATTTATAAAATCAATTTTTTCTGTTTCTAAAGTTATAATTCATCTTGGCCAAAAATATATATATAGGCCAATCAATAAAGAACAACTAGGCAATATTTCACAATGACCATATCCAAATGGCAATACTGACAAAGAAATAAACATTGAATAGTTTTGTTTTGTCACTGTCATCTATAATTTTATATCATCAGCTCAAAGCAACGGGTCTGACTCTTCCTCCAAAATAAAGTTAAGGCCATTTTTTAATTATCTTTACTAATTTTAAAAAGCCTGAAAAAAGTGGAAATAAGATGTATTTGAAAAGCCTCTATTTTCTTCTTATAAACACAAATGTTACTTTTTAATATTTTCCCATCATTGTTTGACTACTTGGCGTTTTTACACATGATCTTATATATGGGTTCATTGGCAAATGCCTTGTGAAAATACCAATCTTTTGAGAAATTGCTTTATCTTCTTTCTCTTTTCGATTGTTTACTTTTTAAAATAACTTATATAGCTTGTGATATAGGAAGTAGATACTAAACGAACAATAAAATACGTGAGTAAAGTTACAACTGTGATAAGTACTAGGATCTAACCATAGGGAAGTTAATTTCTTCATTTCTTTGTATCAAAAAGCAAGGGTTAGCTTTTGGTAAGGCAAGGCTGAGGAAGGAGATAGAAGATAAATTATGAAAAATTTTGACGAAACGCCATGCTAAAGATTTCGGTCTTCATATTCAGAGCAAATAAGAAGTCTCTGGGGACGGGCGCGGTGGCTCAAGCCTGTAATCCCAGCACTTTGGGAGGCCGAGGCGGGTGGATCTCGAGGTCAAGAGATCGAGACCATCCTGGTCAACATGATGAAACCCTGTCTCTACTAAAACTACAAAAAAATTAGCTGGGCATGGTGGCACGTGCCTGTAATCCCAGCTATTCAGGAGGCTGAGGCAGGAGAATTGCCTGAACCCAGGAGGCGAAGGTTGCGGTGAGCCGAGATCGCGCCATTGCACTCCAGCCTGGGTAACAAGAGCGAAACTCCGTCTCAAAAAAAAAAAAAAAAGAAGTCTCTGGAAGGTTAATATGTAGGACATGGAGGAAAGAGAAACATAATCATTTTGAGTTTCAAAAATAGTATAGACCACCGCATAGATTTGCATTCTCTAATGTGGAGTATACAAAATGTTCCACTGGACAGCAAGGAAAACATGTTTGAACTTCTACAAACACATATTAAAAACTTAAGCTCCACTAATATTTATCCTAGGGATTCACTTAGTATGTCAGGTGCCATGAATCATTTAGAGCAGGTGAGATAATATAAGGAAAGGATGAGAGTTTCGCAGTGCTGACTTTCACATATTGGCTGTGACTCTGTTTATGTATGCCAGGTTAAGTGGATTTATGGATATAATGCTAGTTTAATTGAAATAATCTTCATACCATAGACATAATCTTAAAAGGATTGCTATAAAAACCCATGTAATGAAATAATATTAACATTGTAAGGCATGGCGATCAAGACATTTCCCTGGGTTTCTGACTTGCATGACTCCGGTCACTGGAATAAGAGAAACAGGTGTCGGTGTATTACAGGAGAGACAGGGCAAGGGCTCATGACTTTGGTTTGAATCATATGTAAAGCAGCCTGTTGGGTATGAGTGTCTGGAATTTACAGATGTCTATATTAAACATTGAATTCTCTATGTATGTAAAGGTGGTGTTTTAGGATACATAGGTTTTAATGAAATCTTAACTTTAAATATCAAAATTTCAATTTCTGAGATCCTCAAATCTCTCTTGATCTGTCTTTCCTTATCGTCTGTAATTAGAATTCTATATTTATTCTGATGTTTCTAAAGTTTTTCTAAAGTTAAGGGCAAATTTTTTCAATCTTAGGAGGTTTTTACTTTGATGCCATTTTACATGAGTACTAGTTTACAAGAGGCATTTGAAATCAGCTGTTTTGCTTTTTAAAGTATGAAATTTTCAAACATGCAGAAAAGGAATTAGATAGCTATGTACCTCCCAGCTCATTTAACAGGTTTATATTTTGCCATATTTGCTTCAGATTTTTTCTTAAAGAAATAAAGCACTACAGAAATAGAAACATATCTACCCTCATCACTTCCTTCCTCTCTTCCCAGGGGTAACCACTAAACTTGTATTAGAGTTTTGACATTCTAATGCATGTTTTTTGAGGAAGAATGGGCTTAAGTTTAGCTATATCAATATGGGTAAAATTTTAAAATAAATGTTACGGTTAAAAAATGAAGTTGAATGAAATTTTAGTAGTTCACGTGGTTGAATGAGAACAATACGTTACTAAGGCTAACAAAAACATCACAGTTCTTTATTCTTGGGAAGAATTCTTCAATCAATATTGTATTTGTGTGAATCAACAATTAACAGAAGTCAGAGATTGTTTTTAAAATTGTAGTTTGCTTGGTAGAAGTCTATTAAAACATAAAATTCATTAACAGTAAAGTTTGTAAAGGATGCTAAGGGGGTAGATGTGGTGGCTCACAGCTGTAATTCTAGCACTTTGAGAGGCTGAGGCCGCAGGATCACCTGAGCCCAGAAGTTGGAAACTAGTCTGGGCAACATACCAAGATCCTGTCTCTACAAAAAAATATAAAAATTAGCTGGTAATGGTGCATGCCTGTAGTCCTAGCTACTTAAGAGGCTGACATAGGTGGATCACTTGAGCCTAGAAAGTTGAGGCTGCAGTGAGCCATGATGGTGCCACTGCACTCCACCCTGAATGACAAGAGCAAGACTCTGTTTCAAAAAAAAAAAAAAAATCCTGTGTGATCCTAAGTAAAGTGATGAAAACACTGGGACAATTTCTGGTTTAGGATAATGCCTGGCTACACAAAATTTGAGTCCTTGACCATGGTTAGTTAAATCTCTAAACTTGTGGACATAATTTGTGCTAAACTCTGTGTTTACAAAGATAAACATATGACCTAAACATTCCTCTGAAGCATTTCAAAGTTGTAGAGCAGACACATAAACAAATTGTGAAACAGCATGACAATCATTTTCGTAAAAATTCGGAATGTATAAAGTTCCAAGGGAAAGGGTGCAGTATCTACCTAATTCTGCCTTATGAGTTTCTTTCAGGTTTTGCCACCAATACAACCAACATTTGTGGCCTAGAGAACACTTAACACATAATATTGCAATGCTCTTTTTCAGTTGGTTTTTGAGGCACAGAGAAAAGCTCTACCTTGAACACAGGGCACTGCTGTCCTTCAAAATAGAGCTTTGGGCCAGGTATGGTGGCTCACGCCTGTAATCCCAGCACTTTGGGAGGCCAAGGTGGGTGGATCACCTGAGGTCAGGAGTTCAAGACCAGCCTAGTCAACATGGTGAAACCCTGTCTCTACTAAAAATACAAAAATTAGCCAGTCGTGGTGGTGAACACCTGCAATCCCAGCTAATTGGGAGGCTGAGGCAGGGGAATCACTTGAACTCGGGAGGCAGAGGTTGCAGTGAGCTGAGATCATACCACTGCACTCCAGCCTGGGCAACAAGAGCAAAACCCCATCTCAAAAGAAAAAAAAGAAAGTAGAGTTTCAACATAAGTAATTTCAGTTTTCTGCCATAAATAAGCAAGTAGATGAGCACACAGGTTTTGTGTATGGGAAGCAAATAATTTTCATATAAAAATGAAACAAATCATGAATGACCACTAAGGTTTATTATTCTTTATGTCTAAGATATATTTTTTTGCTACTTAATTATACATCAATTTTATTCTCAATCATTAATCTCAAATTACAAACTTTGATATACACAGTTAAATATATTTCAAATTAAACATTTTAAAACCTTACTTCTCAATCACACAAGCCTCGATTTGGGTATATGAGGGCACCGGAGAGTCTGGTGAACATTTTAACTGAGTTCCAAACACTATAATTACATTAGCCAAGTGCTTACCCCTTGTCTCTTCTGAACTCCATTGCCCTGACCTATATCCCATACCTAAAGGCCTCACTCTCTAAATTCACTTATTGTCACCTAGGAAGCAGTAGGCCAAATGAAAGAGAAGGATAGAGGAGATGGGGAAAGAGGGTTGTCTAGGTGAGAAAAGGAAGGAAGAAAGAAGAGATGAAAAGGAAATGGATTTGGAACTAAACACATTTGAGCTAGAATACCAACTCTGTCTTAATTGTTTTTTTAAATTAAAAAAAATTGATATGTATATATTTACAAAAAGTTGTACATATTTATAGGGCCCATGTGACTTTCTTTTATTTTTTAAGGGTACAAGTGATATTTTGAAACATGCCTACAATGTGTAATGTTACTTAACCTCTGGGGGGTCAGTTTTCTCATCTGTAAAATGGGGGTAATAATACTTTCTCATTCAGGTTTATAAAGAGTGAAGGAAAAGACTACACACAAATTATTTAGTTGAGCATTTCACCACGTTGTATGCCCTTCAAAATAACCATTGTTAACTGAGATTTTTATCTTTATGCAGCCCAAAAGCATTAGTAGGAAAAACAAAAGGTCAGGAAAGCCTTCGGATGAAAGAAATTCATATGCAGTGATGGGAATTGTTAATCTATGTGTCATACAGCAAATGGACTTGAATTCCTCTGCTTCTACCATTTACTGGTTGTGTGACTTTGGGCAGGTTGCTTAACCTCTGAGCTTCCTCTACCTCATTCCTTAAATAGGGATGATAATGTTAACAAGCTTATAGTGTAAGATTTGAAAATTACATGAGATAATGTGTACAAAGCACTCAGCACAGTGCCTGCCACACACTGAGTGCTCAGGAATTAACTGCTCCACTTCACAGTCTGGGCACACCATTCTGAACCTCAGAAACTCCAGAAATCTGTTCAACACCCGAATTTGCTTTTCACAACTTTTGTAATCTTGAACAAATTGCTATATTCCTGGGTCTCCATTTTCTCATCTAAACATTTTTAGAAAAAAAAAGTAAAAGTAGGATAGATGACCCATAAAGCCACTACAGAGATTAAGCAAGAAAATATATGCAAAATCACACATACCATAAATCCTTGTACAAATGTATGGTGGGATTTGATGATGCCAAGTATTCATTTCTTGAGCCCTCTCTTATCTTGATATATATGAGCTATTCTTCTCTTTCTAGCCCTTAAATCTCCACGTTCCCTTAGGTTTCAGCATCAAACTTTCTCCGACCTTGTTGAGTTGACACACTTTCCTCCTGTGCTCTCAATTCACATGGCTCCAGACAGTACCATATGTGAATGACACCCAAGAATATATTTCCAGGGCTTCTGTCCCTTCTGAGCTTCTCATTCAAATCCCCACTTGTGCATCCCACATAAAATGAAACTTTTCCAAAATTAAATTCACTATCTTCTGCCTTAGAACTCACCCCTTTTTCACTTCCTCTAATTCAGTGAAATCCAAGTCCTGTCTAATTAGGCTCCTAGTGTCTCAAAATTCACTTTTCTCCTTCTTGTCACAGACCTAATTCAGACCACCACCATCCTCGCCTAAATCATTCATTGATGTTTTAGTTTGTCTCTAGGACTGTCCTGAGCCCTCCAACCCATTCTATAGCCCACAGCCAGCGTGAATGAACTGTCCCAAGCCAGGGTTAGATGAGCTTCCTTTTCTTCAGTAGCAACATGTACTCATCCCTGTTGCAGTAGCAATGATACTCCCCTGCCCAACCATCCCCATACACATACATCCATATTTTATAAGTCCCACAAAGGAAAAGACATTTTTGTTTATTTTCATTTATTTTTGTGTACCTACTGCCCAACTAACTGCTTCATACACTGTAGTTCTTTTAATGTTTGAAAGAATAAGGAGAATGACTTTGAGAGCAGCAGAACACGAACTCAATTTACTGAATTTACAGATGATCTCTAGTTTGAACTAGGATTCATTCTTCAGGAAAAACCAATGTAGGGCACTTAAATATTTACTGAGGATATAAAAACATAAGATACATTAATAATTGACAAAACTGAAATTGCTAAAACACATTTTTAAAAAACATTAAAAATAACCAGAGATAACAATTTTGAGTTTGCCTTTGCATTGCCACAATGATTTTTACTGATCAAGTTGACAATTAATTCACAAGCCACATGAGAGCGAGACCAGGACAACAAAAAGCTAAAAGAGAATTATGACATTTTTTCCCAGGATATCTGACTTCCAAATAATAGGAGTTCCATAAACAAATCGGAAAAAATTAAGAAGAGGAAGAAGGTACTCAACAAATGATTCAAGAAAATTTTCCAGAACTAAAAAACATGAGTTTCCAAACTGAAAGGTGACACCGTGATACAAGGTGTCCAACACAGTGGGAAGAAAGACAGTCCCGTAAATGCGCATGACTGAGAAACTTCAGAACATCACATACAGAAAAGAAGATGCTAAAAGCTTCTGGGGAGGTGGAGAGTAAAAAGCAAGTCACATTCCAACAAGCATGAATCTGAAGGCACCAGATGTGTCAGTACCGAAACTGGTAGCTGCAACATAGTAGAAAAATCCCTTCAAATTTTAAGAATGAAGTATTGCAAACCTAGAATCCTACACCCAGTCTAACTATAAATTACGTGTGATAGTAGAATCAGGACTTTGTCAGATGGGCGAGATCTCAAAGTTCACCTCCTAAGCAATCTCTCAGGAAGCTACTGGAACATATGCCCTACCTGATACAGGAGAGTAAATCAATAAAGAGGAAGTCTCGGGATCTATGAATAAAGATCCCGGACAGGAGGAAGGTGAAGGAAATGTCCCGGATGATTTGCAAGGAAATCCCAGGGAAGACAAGCAGCCCAGATAGGAGCAGCAGGGTGGAAAATGTATCTTCAAGACAACAGGGAAACAGGTTTCCTGAAGGTGTTGGATTATATTAAGAGGAAGTCAACACTTTGTGAAGCAACACAGGATGACTCTGGTAGCCATGGGCACACAGAAAACTAAGCAATTTTTTTTAAAAAGGTACAATTATAAGTACCCAAAAAACAAAGTTGTAGAAGAAAATAATTATAATCCTGATATACGACATGCATCAGCTATGAATGATATCTAATTGGTCATAATGAAAACTGAGCATTGGTTTAGCCAAATAAAGCTGCAGTTATATTGAGAAGAGAAAGAGAAGGTAATTGTGGTTGAGAGGGTAGGAGGCCGGAGTTAAAAATAAGAAATTAATCAATAGTATAAAAATTTGAAAAATACCATTAATAGCATTAAATGAGCATTCTTAGACATATAGCGGTAGACACCAGGAGATAGAGCTGAGAGAATTAAAACTGTTTTTCTCTGAGGAGCAATAATCAGGGGAAGGAACAGAAAAATGCTGTTTTTAAATTATGAGCCTTGTGAAATATTTGACTTTTTAAGCTATGTATGTGGATAGCTTTGAAAATAAAGATTTAGTTTAAATAGTAGAAAAATTGACAGCTTTATATTCAAAAATTTGAATGTAATTTATAAATAATGGCAAATACCATCTTACATGGTTGACTAGGAAAACAAGTATCGAACATGATTAGATCTGTGTGATTTCCTGCTGGCACATACTAAAGGCAATAATTCATAGCTACCATTACTATTAGCATACGTTCTGAGACGTGACATTTCCACCTTTAATGCTTTGGTTGTATACTATAACTATTTGTTCTGCCAGCATTAAAAGGAGCTTTTAGCTGTAGAGTCCTATTTCACACCCAGTAATCCACCTCTTGGTCTGACACCTGGAACAATTTCGATGTGAGCAGGGAATGAAAGCAATGTTTTCATCATTCATCACCATGGTGGTGTGTTTGTCACAATTGTTTCCATTTACTCCCACACTTATAGCAATGAGCACTAACACCGCACTAGCATTTAGTTAACTGCTGTAAATGTCAAAACAAAACAAAATGTTCACTCTGTAAGAGCCAGGAGGTCTTTCTACTGTACTGTAAATAGTGGCAAATTATAAATGTTTTAGAGGGATCATCAGTTTTAAAACTCTTAGAGCTCAAAAGATCTGCTATCATTAATAATGGACATTTTATATGACTATTCAAGTAGCGCTATAAATTTATCAACATTGCACAGGCGGGAGATGTGTGTCTTCTCCCTGTCTCTTTTTTTTTTCAGTGTGTTTTTAGGTGGCTAGTGACAACTCACCCCAAGCAGATAGGATACCTTGGCTACAACAGCAAAAGCTGAAAAGCAATCTGTTTCCTTTCACAATCCGGGGCTACCCATATCACTCAACCTATAAAAGGAAATCACACTCATTTTACATTTTTATTTGCAAGCAGCTGTAATTACCAGGCAATGAACAAATGAAATAGGGCCTATTAAGAAAGGACAGCTTCCTAGAAGTCAGCTATTTGTCTTGCTGCTAGAGAAAAGAACTCTATTCTAAGGAGAAATCCTGAACCATTAGTGATAAACCCAGTAAGTTCTCAATTTTCTGGACTGATAAATGGAAGTTGTTTTCAGATCTGGATCAAAGACTAGAGTTCCATTGTGTTGTTCTTAAGTCAGTGGCAAACTAAACCGTTTAAGTTTCAACTGAGAGACTAAAAGGAGATTAAAATCTTTCATGTTATATCTCTGAAAAAATATTCAAGATATTGCTAATGGTGGTTGCGTCTAGGAGGAGGATTGGGTGGGTGAAGGTTAGGATAGAGGGATTTCTGATGACTTTGTAACTTTTCAGTTTTGCACCACATGCATACATTACTATAAACTTTTTTTTTTTCACAAATGCTATATGTGGCTGGGCATTGTGGTTCACGCCTATAATCCCAATACTTTGGGAGGCTAAGGCAGAAGGCTCTCTCGAGGCCAGGAGTTTGAGACCGGCCTAAGCAACATAGGAGACCTCATCTAAGAAAATTAGCTGGGTGTGGTAGCATACACCTGTAGTCCCAGCTACTTGGGAGGCTGAGGAGGGGGTATTGCTTGAGCCCAGGAAGTCAATGCAGTGAACTGTAACCTTGTCACTGCACTCCAGCCTGGGCAAGATAGTAAGACCTTGTCTCAAAAAAAAAAAAAAAAAAAAAAAAGAAAAGCCATATATAAGGATTTGTCTATAGTTTTATAATCTTCATATAATTACTCTCACTCAGACATCAGTGTTTTCTGTAAGCACAACAATTACGTAGTTTAGCAGTTTCTGTTCAAGAATATTCCGTAAAAACTGAGGTTCTACATTTATACATTCCCTGGCTTTTGTTGTTATTGTTATTATAAGCTTCTCTCTAACTTCATAAGAGAGAGAGAGAGTGCGTGTGTGTGTGTGTGTGTGTGTGTGTGTGTGTTTACACAGCTGGGAGCTGAATTTTTATGCTCCTTAAAAATTCTTCTACTCTTATTTCCTTGAGAGACATCAGGGAATGGCAATGCCCATTAGCCATCAAGTAGAAAAAAAGGAATCCAGAGAGAGTAGTAGTTGTGTTTAAATGGAGATGTGGAGAATAATATCAATTAAAACTGGCATTCCTGAAGAGCCCAAAGTTGTACTTCTAGCTGTCGCAGAGGCCTAAAATAAGAATTAATCTGCACATTTTCATCTATTGATAAATACATTGTTTTTATTTGGCCAACACAAAATTGCTAGCATTCCCTCCTTTCACCACCTCTGTAACTTATATCACTTTTTTTTACTTGTATTTAAATAATCCACTCTCTAATACCTTAGTGTAAGTGTATGTTACAATACAAGTGAGCTGGTTGAGAACACTACTAGCACTATAACACTATTTTTATTCCTTCCATGCAGCATTTTAATTTTTTAAAAGCTTTATATTCTCAATATTAAATTTAAGCTAATTTTAAAAAAGAAACATTAACTGAAACTGATAATAGTCATTCAGTTTTTTCAGGCAAATTTGTAAAAATCAGACTGTGTTTATGCGATTTCTAGCAACTGGCTAAAAGATTGGAAAATGTAAAGCTAGCTATCTGGTGTCAAGTAATAATTTTTACTGAATTTTGATGAGTTATTTACCTCTTGGTCTAATGTGTGTATTTTAAAATATATTAACTGGTTAATTCAGGAAGTCCAAATTTGTGTGTGCATACAAAATTTTGAGAGTTGTTTTGTAGAGGCAGAGATTCTTAATGTTTCCCATGCTGGTCTCAAACTCCTGGCCTCCAGCAATCCTCTCACCTTGCCCTCCCAAACCTACTGGGGTTACAGGGGTTGAGTTTTCTGGGTTTTTAAAAATAAGCGATAACCTTGAATAAATTGATCTTCAATACATTTTCCAAGAAAACTAAAGGACTTCATCTATAAACACTTAAATCTAGAGTAGAGGTCCCTACCCCCGGGCCACGGGACTGGTACCAGTCTATGGCCTGCTAGGAGCCCTGCCACACAGCAGGTGATCAGCAGGGCTATGGAGCAATAATGCCCAAGCTCCGCCTCCTGACAGATCAGCGGCAGCATTAGAGTCTCACAGGAGTGCAAGTTATATTGTGAACTGTGCACTCGGGGGGTCCAGGTTCACACTCCTTATGAGAATGCCTGATAATCTGATACTATCTCCCATCACCCCCAGATGGGACCCTCTAGTTGCAGGAAAACAAGCTCAGGGCTCCCACTGATTCTACATTATGGTGAGTTGCATAATTTGTATAATTATTTCATTATATATTACAATGTAATAATAACAAAAATAGTGCATAATAAATGTGATGTGCTTGAATCATCCTGAAATCATCCCCAGCACCCCAGTCAATGGAAAACTTGTCTTCCACAAAACTAGTCCCTGGTGCCAAAAAGAGTGGGGACCACAGATCTAGAGCATTATGGAAAAAAAAAAAACAATGTGGTTGCTATTTTTAGGTAACTATCACTTACAAGTAGTAGCAGTTCTCTCTCTTGCCCAGTTCTGTCTTGTGTCTTGGAATTGAACACTCACCTCCCATTTATTCCACGAATTTGAAGTGCGTGGCCTGTACTTCTGGGGCAGATTTGTTCCAAGGGTGTGCACATCATTTGCCTGGAATCTTCCTTGCTGTTTTTGAGGCATCAAGAGCAGCAGCATCATTTTCTTCCCCTGCTGGCTTCTGTGTTCTGACTTTCCCAGTAGTAGAGGACTTTGTTTATTATGTCTGGCTTAGTAGGGACTCTCCAGGGGTCCCTTATTCTTCCCTTCCACTTTCCTCAATTCCTATTCCCTTTCATCCTCCCTCCAGGTGCAGAAGCTGGTTTTACTCTTCTGATTTATGCCTGAGGCAAAGCAGCTGTCTTTTAAAGATAAGAGCCAGAAAATAGAGATATCAAAGAGACTCAAAGAATAACATAGGAAAGACAAGAAGTCTCTTTTCCTAAAAATAGCTTTGTCATTAGCTCTTTTTATGCTGAATACCCAAGTTTATTTCCCATTGTCCTTTTGCTTGAAAGAATCAAGTCAGTCAAACTACCTCACCTGATGAGAAAGAAAACAGTGAAAAGGAAATTCTCTAGGCCAGGCTGATTTAACCAAAGTAATATAATACGAAAAGTGGCTAACTTGAATTTCCCTTTTAGTAAATGTTAAAATTATAGTATAACCACAAAGGAAGTGTTTGGGGACACAAACAAAGAATAGGATAAAAAAGACTTACCTGAAGAAAATGAACTGTGAATGCTAAGTAAAATGAGAAGCAAAGGAAGCTCATGCATACTGAATAATATATATATATATATATATTTTTTAAATAAACATATATGAGAAAGCATGAAGCATAGTTAGATTTTATATACTACATATGTTAATATTTATATATGAATTTTACATATATTCAACATCTATAAATATGGATTTCATATATATTTATATATTACATATATATATATATATATTCACGGGAGGATTGAGGAGGAGAAGAAGTCAGAGTTGAATGGCTGCATTCACTGAGCAGGAGAAACCCTGAGCTTCCAAAGAATAAGGTAAATGCTAAAATGCCATCTGTCACTGCCACCTCTCTCTCCTCTTGGGAGTTGTGGTCCCAGAAAAAGACAGATGTAGAAGAGACCCTCTGGGATGAGAATGATAGTCCCGTAGTGCTTTGTTTCTCTGGATATTCCTCAAGGATAAAATTGTATCACAAATGTAGGTTCATCAAGAACTAGGGTCAGTGTTTCATCTGTAGGATGTAAATTACAACATAGTAAAGAGAAAGGTCAATGCATACTCTGCATAGGGGTTAAGGGCATGGGTTTCAGTGTCAGACAGGCAGTGTTAAGACCCTAGGACAAAAATAGCTAATGACAAAGCTATTTTTAGGAAAAGAGACTTCTTGTCTTTCCTATGTTATTCTTTGAGTCTCTTTGATATCTCTATTTTCTGGCTCTTATCTTTAAAAGACAGCTGCTTTGCCTCAGGCATAAATCAGAAGAGGAAAACCAGCTTCTGCACCTGGAGGGAAGATGAAAGGGAATAGGAATTGAGGAAAGTGGAAGGGAAGAATAAGGGACCCCTGGAGAGTCCCTACTAAGCCAGACATAATAAACAAAGTCCTCTACTACTGGGATCTAGAACCTTGCTACTCAATGTATGACCCACAAGCCAACTGTGTTGGCTTTGACCTGGGAGCTAATTAAAAATGCAGAATTTCAGGATTCACCCTAGACCTACCAAATCAGAATTTGCAAATTATCAAGACCCTAGGGTAATTATTTTGCACAAAATGTTTGAGAAACACTGATCTAGGGTAAGTTTCTTAATCTAGTCATGTCTCAGCTTCCTCATTTATAAAATGAGAGTACTAGTACCTACTTCCTAGAGTTGTGGGGATTAAATGCGGAATACACGTAGACAGATAGGAAATGTCCAATAACTATTAATGAAGACAAGTCACAAAATATGGTTCAGGATTTTGAAATTGAATTCTATGCTCTGCTGCACACACAATTAAATTTAACTAAAGCTGAGTTTTAATTATAAATGCTAACTGATTTTTATGACCATTTCTCCAAATGAAATAGACATTTAAAAATGAGTCGATTCTAAAAGGGTTGTCAATACTAATTGCTTAGCTGTGCAAGTCACTTTATTTTTTGAGAAATTGATTTCCTTATCTGAGCATAGGGCAGTTCAGCTCAGATCCTTTTTAATTCTAAGTTTTAAGTTTTAGTTATTTGCTGTGAAAACTAATACTCTTATTCACTGATTAATTTGGAAGATCACAAATTAGATATAATGATGGTGTAATTCTTAATCTTTCTAATTGATGACTATTTCAACTTAGAAAGAAGAGAAAAGAACAAAAAAGGAAGGGTGACCAGAATAAGATATAAAACCTGAGAAGTATGTTGTGGGTCTCTGTTTTCATTTCTATAAGTTCTCTAAAGCTGCAGGTAAATATGTTGTTGAAGGTTCTTAAACATCACTGTGTAAAAATCACCTGAGCCTCTTGTTAAAAAACACAAATTCCTGGGCCCCCATCTATAGATATTCTGATTCATGGCTGAAGCCTTGAAAGTCATAGGAAACAAGCTGGGAAATTGTAATGTAAGCAGGACACAATTTGAGAAACACCGTGCTAGGTGATTTTTTTTCTCATGTCAAACATAGCTTGATTTTTGCATATTAGATCATATAACATAAACATATTTTCTACTCACCCACATATAAATATTCATAAACCTTCCATACTGTCATATATAAGTAGAACTACTGTCATTTGGGAAATATGAATATGAGTTTCAACTTTGATATAAGCTCCATGTTGGGCATGATGAGCATCAGGTAAGTAAATAATTTAATGTCTCTGTTTCTCTTTGACTTTAACTACAAAATAGAACTGACCTAAACATGTTCTTTAAAGGATAATATGAAATAAATATTTCAAAATCCCTAAAGCAACTTTAAACATACTGTTTTTGATAATATTTGTTCAGTTCATGATCTTTTTCAAGTTTATAAAGTTACTGAAGGCAAAGATTGCATCTTTTCCATTTCTTTTACTGGATAGCTATTGTTTCTGCCTGCCTGGCATTACTTCTTGTTTTGCTAACAGCATCCTTGTTTTCCTTTGAGAAACCTCTGTTCTTCCACTATCAGTTCATGTTGTCGAAGTGGAGGAGTGGTTCAAGTCTGAGTCAGTAATTTGCCTAGCAGATCAGAGCACTCTATTCTTCCCACCACTGAAACTGGTTCAGGAATTTTAAGTGACACAAGCCCAGCCAATAGGAGCCGGCCCCAGAACTTTTGCTGAAACCTTGAGAAGAGAACTCTGTTTTTGAAATAGCTAAACCAATAGCCTAGAGTCATGTTTGCTATCACAAAAGAAGGCGTGGTTGGGAATAAAGCCAATGCAAACGAAAACAGTGTAAAAATGGCAGATAAGTCTATGACATTGTTTAGGGCCTTGAATTGTTTAGGGCCTTGAATTAATCCCATCTAAACTTTTCCAATACAAAAGCTTTCCCTCACTTTCTCTTTCCTGCCTAGGCAATTATCATGTAGTTGGAGATTTTCAACAAATATTGACTTACTTGCCTGCTAATGAAAAAAAAAATCCTTAATCACAGATGACAAGGCAAAGATGTTCAAAGTAATCATTGCAAGGTTTTGATGACTCATTAAAAAACATATTACACACACATGTAGATAACTGAGAGTTCTTTCTTTTTTTATCAGTACTCTGTGGAGCAACCAAAAACATCTTGTGTAACTACTAGACATTAATTTTAGGCACTATCCACAAGTTATCATTCAGATTTTTATAGTTCACCAAATAGTCCCCATACTGGAGACCAAAAACTCCTCAGCTTAAAGAATGAGTCAGTCTGACTGTCCGGTTCTAGCTTAAAATCTAAGAACTCAGATTCACTGTTCTCTTGTTCCTTATTGTTTTTGAGATTTGAAAACTGGGCGCTTAACTTCATCTCCTGCATCTGTAAGAGTTGACTAAAATATGGGATTCACAAAGCAGGTAAGTATAATGTTTTCTTCTTTGTTCCTACCCTTTTTTAAAAATTAAAAGGATGGCTTCAAGTACATAAATTCTTTATTCTTTTAACATGCTGCCATCATGTGGTTGCTTTGCTCATTCACATTCAAATGCCTCGGAGTTAACATTTGTAGTGACTCTTACTCAGCAAGGTACTAAGGAGGAAGCTCCCAAAGAAAATGAAGGGAACAGAATACATTCTTCCCATAATCCTAGTGCAGAGGATGGTAGAAATATGTGTTATTTGCCAAAATGCAAGGTAGAATGTGGTAGGAACCTAAAGAGACAGAGTGCAAAGGGAGAGTCAACTCTCTTACATTTTGGTCTATTAAAAAAATAAGTTTAAGGCTGCAATTTTAACAAAATCATTTCATAAAATATGACAATACAGTAGTCCCTTGGTTCCAGAACCCTGTCTTATACCAAAATCCATGGAAACTTAAGTTGGCCCTCCCTATATATGGGTTTTGCATCCTGTGAATACTATCTTTACATTGTGTTTGGTCGAAAACACTCCACCTATCAGTGAACTGTGAAGTTCAAATTTCTGTTGCTCAAGGGTCAACTGTATTTGCATATATTATTAATTCCTTACAACATCTCAGCAATCATCTCTCTTTTAATTCTGAAGTGTTTGGGACCAACAGAGAATATGCCAAGTGTCTGTATAAATTAAAAGTGAGAGTCTTTGCTCATAGTTTGAATTCATAGAGCTTTATATAGTTTACCTCATTGTTTTTGAGTTTTAAATGGTGGATAAGGCAGGAGAATTTGAGAAGATTTCATCAAAATTTTCTAACTTAAAAACATTTTTTACTGCATCTTGCTTTTTATGTAGGTGCTCAGAAAAACGTGGTTTAATTTGATTAGATGAATTCATGTCAGAATACTCAAACATTTTGAGATTTTTTATATAATTTTCTACAATCAAAGAAAAAGTTAGTAAAAGGAGTTGGATTAAGTTTTATTACAATATTAATTGCCATATTGTTTTCAGAATGAGTTTTAGCACCCAGAAAGAGAATTAGAGAAGTTATACATTTTTAAATTATAAAAAAGAAAATAGTTTTTTAGTGCTACACACAGGATACATAGTTACTAAATTCTGCTTAGATTTAATTGCTTAGATCTTTTCCTCAAATTATTCCTTAAAAATATTGCAGCCTTCAATTCTGAACTCAGAGCAGTCTTCCTGGTCCTGCACACATTTGGGAATGCTGTCATCTCAGACCACTGGCCCTCAGCACTACTTTTTTCCCAAATCACAAGTCAAACCACCCAATCCAGTCTTTTGCAGTCTCCTTGCCTTCTCGCTTAAACACAAATTTTCATTTAGATCACCAAAAAGATTCGTGTTATGGGTTGATTGTGTCCCACTGCACCATAATTCATATGTTAAAGTCCTAATCCCCAGTACCTCCAAATGTCACCTTATTTGGAAGTAGAATCTTCACAGAAGTAATCAAGTTAAAATGAGATCATTAGGATGGGCCCTAATCCAGCAGGACTGGTATCCTTATAAAAAGAATAAATGTGAACACAGAATTTACAGAGAGAAAACGACGTGTAGACACTGGGAGAAGATTGCTGTCTACAAGCCAAGGAGAGAGGCCTGGAACAAATCCTTCCCTCAGAAAGAAGGAACCAACTCTACTGAGACCTTGATCTTGGACATGTAGTTCCAGAACTGTGAGACAATAAATTTCTGTTGTTTAACACACGAAGTCTGTGGTATTTTGTTACAGCCACCCTAGCAAACTAATACAATTAGATTGGTAAAATGGCTTATATTAACTTCCTTTAAGGCATGTATGTCTTTGTGGCTAGCCCTAACTTACTGTTCTGATTTAGAAAATACAAAAACAATACATTGCTATTTTTATCCAGAAATTGTTAGTGTGTTAAATCATTTTTGAGAAAAACTAAGACCCTGGAAAGAGATTGTATACTTTAATAATCAAAGTAGAAGATTAATAATTGGTACTCACAGGCATAAATATTGGCATTGACAGTTATTTCTCTAACCACATCCTCCCTGTTTCCCTGTCCCAGCCAAAATTCTATCAGGCTCTGTGAAGAAAAGACCAATTATTTTCCTTCTTAACCCTCAATATTTCAGGTCAAAAGAAGAAAAAAGAATACTAGTTTTGTGATTCTCAAGTAGCAATCTTTTATTTTATTTATTTATTTATTTATTTTTTTGAGACGGAGTTTCACTCATGTTACCCAGGCTGGAGTGCAATGGCGCGATCTCGGCTCACCGCAACCTCCGCCTCCTGGGTTCAGGCAATTCTCCTGCCTCAGCCTCCTGAGTAGCTGGGATTACAGGCACGCACCACCATGCCCAGCTGATTTTTTGTATTTTTAGTAGAGACGGGGTTTCACCATGTTGACCAGGATGGTCTCGATCTCTTGACCTTGTGATCCACCCGCCTCGGCCTCCCAAAGTGCTGGGATTACAGGCTTAAGCCACCGCGCCCGGCCTTCAAGTAGCAATCTTTTAAAGACCACCACCTGAGGGCCGGGCGCGGTGGCTCACGCCTGTAATCCCAGCACTTTGGGAGGCCGAGGCGGGTGGATCACAAGGTCAAGAGGTCGAGACCATCCTGATCAACATGGTGAAATCCCGTCTCTACTAAAAATACAAAAATTAGCTGGGCATGGTGGCGCGTGCCTGTAATCCAAGCTAAACAGGAGGCTGAGGCAGGAGAATTGCCTGAACCCAGGAGGCGGAGGTTGCGGTGAGCCGAGATCGCGCCATTGCACTCCAGCCTGCGGAACAAGAGCGAAACTCCGTCTCAAAAAAAAAAAAAAAAAAAAAAGACCATCACCTGGAGGAGAGAAAGTTGAGAATTATTGATAACAATCATCAATCTTTTTTACCAACCTTCAGTTATAGGGTGTCTGCACCTAGAGAGGGGTAGATGAGCCTGCATCTAGCTATGAAGATGAAAGTGCCTAATATCAGTTTCCGTAACCTCCCTTAAAGACACAGCATGGACACCGGACCAAGGCCACAGACCAGACATGACTTACACTGACCAAATCAGATGTCATAAGTCTAAAGAAGCAAGGACTGCTCCAGTTCCATTTTGGAGAAGCCAGTAGCAACCACGTCCATTTTCAGAGGTAACAGGAGCAGTTGTGCCAGCACACCCAGGGTCTCTAATCAGGAAGGATCAAGCCACAGAGGATAGGCACAATGATGGCAATGCCTGTGTGATTCTGCAGCATGATTCTGAACACTGTTCATGGCTGATGAGCCTGCTTACCTGCAGTTAGAGCTAGCGCATTTGTGCTTCAATTAGCCATAGTTTCTGTTGCTTCCAGCCAAAAACTGACTGTCCTAAAGAATACGGTTTTTTTAAATTTATCTTTTGAGAAATATAGAATTCTCTCATTATTTTACTTTTTACAATAGAGGAAGGAATCAAAAAAATTTACTCAGTACATAGAAATATAAAATTTAGGTTTAAATTCTTCATGAATAGTTAACAGAAGAGATAGAGGTAAATAGGAAAGGAAAATAGAGAATAAGAGGCAGAAAGAAAGACAACTTCTTAGACATCCCAAAGTTTGTTTTTTAAGAATTTTAAGATTGAAATCTTCCTGATTTCTCACCATTATTGGGCCCATATATTACTTAACTTGAAAAATCTATATCAAATATTTATTTCAGATACTTAAATATAAACTGTAATAGATATAATATAGAATGAATTTAAAAGTATAGTGATATAATAGTTTTCACCTGACTGTGCCTAGCTGAAGGTCTCTTTTTTTAAAAAAAAAAAAAACCTGGTAATACAAATAGAGATTACTTGTGAATAGGAAAACTGAGTGTCCAGGGAATAGGGCAGGTGGGTAGATTATGCCCTTTTGTATCTTTTGAATTTTATAATACACTTCTGTAATATTGATTTTAAAATCACATAAGGTACTAAAGTAGACACATTCATATGTATGGATACAGTAAATCATTGTTATTCAACTATAAAGAAATAGAAGTAAAGATCCCATCAAAAATTATAAGAATAAACCCAAAATTCTAAAAATAAGTAATTTATTAGAAATTAGATTCATGCAGAAAATATCCATAAGTTTGTTTCTAGTTAAATAACCCATGTCTGTTATTTTTGCTGATAGAATGTGGCAGATAAAACTCCTTCCCTCTGACCCTAGATTTTACCATAGGCCTGGGACAATTTGGCAAAGTAAGAATGGACTTGTTCGAACTCTAGGAACAAAGAGGAAGAAGGTTTGTATGTGTTCAGGGAAGAAAAAGAAATACAAATTAGAGAGAAAAAAGAGGGATCTTGAATCCATAGAGCATGGTTACACACCTTGACAGTCCTGGCTGTCTCCAAGACTTGGGGAGAAATGTCTTTTTAACACAGAAATGATAAAGATGGCTCCTACAGCAGATGGCAAAGCACTGTTTTGTATGCACTGCAGAGGCATGCTTAAAGCTAACATTTCAAACAGAAGGAGACTTTAGACATTGTATATAATCCTCCTCTTTAATTTTTACGTTAAAGAAAGTGAAACTTAGGGAATTTGTGACTTGCCTGAATTTATACTGCCTGAACCCAGGAGAATTAGGATAAATGTTCCCCTAACCAATGTTTCCTCAAATCCAAGTTCAGCACTTTTTGTTCCACTACACATACATGAATTGCTTGCTCCCCATAAGTAACCCTTCCATATGTGGAAGGAAGTGCTTCTTCCATGTTCAGTATAAAAGAGATGAAACAAAGTGAAGGAGGCATTTTCCCCCCTTCTCTTGTAATCCCAAAGCCAGAGCAGCTAAATTTCTATATATTCAGTACAACTCTTTAGCTGGACTTCAGTGCTACAGATGAAGGATATGTAACATAAGGTCAAGTTAGGTTAATGCTGTGTTCCAGCCAAGGCTGTTCTGAGTGCAAATATCAGAAGCCAACTCAAATTAGTTCAAGTAAAAGGAGTGCTAATACTGGGGATGCAGGAGTACTGTTCTTGAGTTTTGCATAATTCAAGGAGAGTAAAGAAATAAGGATAGGTTTTATATGAAATGGAAAGCTGGGGCCAGGCACAGTGGCTCACACCTGTAATCTTACCACTTTGGGAGGCCAAGGTGGGTGGATCACCTTAGGTCAGGAGTTTGAGACCAGCCTGGCCAACATGGTGAAACCCCACCTCTACTAAAAAAAAAAAAAAAAATATATACATATATATATATATATATATATATATATATATGAAAATTAGCTGGACATGGTGGCAGGCACCTGTAATCCCAGCTATTCGGGAGGTGGAGTTGGAGGTTGCAGTGAGCAGAGATCGCACCACTGGACTCCAGCCTGGGTGACAGTGAGACTCTGTCTCAAAAAAAAAAAAAAAAAAAAAAAACTGGGAATCAAAAATGTTTTCTATATACTCTTTCACTTTTGCATCCGACAGAGCAAAATCTACAAAGAATAGACTAGATGAAACTCTTGCAGCAGAACCTTAAAACGCCATTATAGGAAAAAGGAGTAAGTAAATATGGCTCAACTATCAGTTCTTGTTTAAAAAAAAAAAAAAAAAGCTGCGATTTTAGCTTAAAACTTTAATATGAGCCTAGAACATATTAATAGAAGTATAAGTCTCAACATAAGGAAAGTGATTTCTTATGCCTGTATTATTCATACCACATCTAGAATATTGGACTCTACTCTAGACACTATGAGAGAAATAGAGAAACTAAAAAATTAAAATATCCAATGGGTAAAATTTTGAAAACCTAGTTTTTCCAGAGGAAAGACCATAGCCATAGGACTTGATAACCTTTTTTAAATATTTGAGAAGCATTTAATTAGGGATATTCTGTGTGCCTATAGGGGCAGAACTAGGATGAGTTAGAAGCTGTGGAAATGGAATAGTGTGTGGTAAGAGGCCTTCTGTGCCACAAGGGTTCATGTGTGATCTGTGAAGGGGAGCCATGTGCTTCACTGTATGATAGAGAAAAAAATTTTCAACACATGGCCCAATTCAGGGGAAAAAAAATTGTAGGACACATTTTTTTAAACTCAAAATAGCTTTCCTGAATTCCACTGGGGAAAGCTTTTTACAACTTAGATTAAATTCTTTAACAAACAGCAGGATGTTGAGATATTTTTGGCATTTCTTTGTAGCCATTAGAATTTAATATCTGAACATATTAGCAAAATAGCAACTTTTTAAAACCCTCACATTAGTGTAGCGCTTGAGTCACAAAATGCTCTAGTATGAGTTATTTCATTCTTGAAACACCTCTATAAAGTAGATACAGTATTTACTATCCCTGGGAAACAGGTTTAGAGAGGCAAAATGACTTGCCAGAGATCCTAGCAAAGGGGAATAATATTCAAGCAAGATTTAGTTCTCTCCTTTTAATGCAAACTTTAATGATCAAGGTGGTTGCCCTGGAGACTTTTTTCTTCTTGTTATCACTCTTCTTAGTATAAAGTCAAAAAGCAACCAATCACTGTCTCACAGGTTAGAAGTGTGTGCTCCTTCCATGTCCAAGAGACTTTTTAGATGAGAGTGTTTTGTTGAAACAAAGGAAACATGCTTTGTATAAAAGAAGGTGCTGCTTTCAAAACGTGCATAATCACCTAAATGTTAAAATTCTGCAATATGATGATTTTTAATAGTTTATGAGAAAATATTTTCTGTATATTTCACTTTTAATCCCCAAATACGTTAATATTGGCATTTTGTATTTGGACTGCTGAATAGCTATTTCATAGTAACTGCTGATTAGTTTTTTTAATTAACCTGGGTTCCAGTGATATGGGCCCTATATATCCAAGAAATAAAAAGGCATAATAATGAGCTCTAAGATCAACAGCATGTACCCAGCTCCTAGCACAGTACCTAGTAAGTATTAGGCAATCTATAAATATTCGTTAAGTAAGAGGACTTTTTAAATAACAGCAAAACCAAAAAACCCATCAGACTTAACAGATATCTGTACACCAATGTTCATAGCAGCATCATTCACAAAAGACAAACGGTAGAAGCAACTCAAATGTCCATCGCAGATGAATGGATAAACAAAATGTGGTATATATGTAAAATGGAATATTATTTAGCCTTAAAAAGGAATGACATTCTGACACATGTTCCAACATGGATAAATTGAGAGTGTTATGCTAAGTGAAATAAATCAGGCACAAAAAGACAAGTATCCTCCTTCTATGATGTATCTAAAGTAGTCAAATTTTTAGAGACAGAAAGTAGAATGGTGGTTGCCAGGGGCTGGGGGAAGGAGGAATGGGGAGATGTTTTTTTAGCAGATAATGGAGTTTCAGTTTGGAAAGGAGAAAAAGTTCTGAAAATGGATAGTATTGGTGGTTGCAGACCAATGTGAATGTACTTAATGCCACTGAACTGTACACATAAAAATGGTTAAAATGGTAAATTTTGTATTATGTATATTTTACCACAATTTTTTTTTTTTGAGATGGAGTCTTCCTCTGGCACCAGGCTGGAGTACAGTGGCACGATCTCAGCTCCCTGCAACCTCCAACTCCCTGGTTCAAAAGATTCTCCTACCTTAGCCTCCCGAGTAGCTGGGATTACAGGCATGCACCACCACGCCCTGCTAATTTTTGTATTTCTAGTAGAGACAGGGTTTTAACATGTTGGCCAGGATGGTTTGGATCTCCAGACCTCGTGATCCACCTGCCTTGGCCTACTTAAGTGCTGGGATTACAGGCGTGAGCCACCACGCCCAGTCCACAATTGTTTTTAAAGGCTAAAAAGAAATCAATCATTTACCTTAAGTATCATGAAGTTAGAAATCATGTCCCAACTCCATAATAGCATCCTTAATCTTTAGTGTAGCTTAACTTTTTAAATAATTTTTTCTTAAAAAAAATCACTTAAATTTGAATAATTTATTACTAAAATAAGTAGAAAGACGGATGTCAAGTGTGGAGGAAATGATCATCTTTCTGCATAACTAAAAATTAAATTCTCAAAAAGCATAAATGCCTAAATTATTAAAATTTGTATAATTATGAAGTAATATTTACATGCATATTTATGGAGGAGGAGGACAGTAAAAGCTTTGTACCAGGACTCATGAAGAAATGAGAAAGATTACTTCATTTTAAAAAACTGTTTTTCAGTAACATTTGGAGAGTTCTCTCAGTTTAACAAATGGGACCATATTCGTTTCCATGGGAAGCAATCTTTGAATAAAAGAGCTGGGCATGGTGGCTAGTGCCTATGACCCAGTGCTCAGGGAGGCTGGAGGCTGAGGTGAAAGGATCATATTATCCCAGGAATTCAAAGTTACGGTGAGCTATGATCACATCACCGTACTCCAGTCTGGGTGATAGAGTGAGACCCTATCTCATTAAAAAAAAAAAAGAAAGAAAAGAAAAGAAAGTTATGTAGAGGGGTGGGATCAAGTGTAGGTTTAGCCTTAACACATAATAAAGAAACACTGTTTCTTATAATAATGTGAATGGTGAAAGCATGTGGCTTTGTTCATAGCCTTAACTAGACGGTAACAGTAGGCACTAGGTTGTTGTCCTGATTGTGATCTTCAGCTTTCTCTGTTCAGTAGGTGTTTTTGATGTGTCCTCTCAGCTAAAGCTTCCTACTAGGTGCTACCTTTTGCTATTTAACCCTCACCTTTATCTTGCCTTAGTTATTTGATTGCATAATACTTGTATAATATTATATTATTTGGTTCTTATGAGCTATCATTGCCATGACACTAAAATATTTTTATCATTTTCATCTTTTAGTAGAATTTCTAAATTGATCTGAAAGGGATAGCAAGAAAATACTCATTCAGCTTGCCATTGCAATCTTAATGTCCTTCAAACTTACCGTAAATAATAAATAATTTCAAAAAAATGATGTGCTTTCTCCATCATGCCAGTTCAGGTTTTTCAATGGGTGAGAAGTGAGATATGCTATAAACTAGGAGTTAGCAAACTCTTTCTATATAGTATATACTCGAGGCTTTATGTGCCATATGCTTTCTGTTGTTACTACTCAGTCTGCATTTGTAGTGTGAAAACAGCCATAGGCTGAGTTATAATAAAACTTCATCTACAAAAACAGGCTTGGGGGCATGTTTGCTGACCCCAGCTATAGACAATAAGAACTAATGGAGATTAGAGAACAGAAACTATGAATGGAGGCTGGTGTAGTTAGAAATCAGATGGAGGTGAGATCTTATTTTCTGGAAGGGTAGAGAACACCAAGAGTGTATTCTAGGCAGGGGAGACTGTATGTGTCTAGACACAGGCATAGAACCCCCAAACAGGACTATATAAAGGGAAAATTCACTTAGGCCTGGGGATGATGAAGTTGGAGGATGTTTAGATAAACGTTATGTATTGGTGAATAGGTTATTCATGGTCCTAAAAGTATGTTTGAGATTTGGACTTTGCAGGTTATAAAATTCTTATTATGCTTTTATTTCGTTGTAAGTATTATTTGAAATAATACAGTGTTTATTTGAAATTTCTCTCTGGTCAACCTTTAAATGTTATCTAAAATCTCAAGAATTTCAACAACTTCAGAGATTTAAAGGAGTACACAGAAGCATAGGCAAATGATAATTACTGTGCAACTGCTTTCACATTGATTTTTTAAAACCATTTTATTAATTTATGATTGACATGCAAAAAGCTGTCCATATTAATGTGCAGTTGGCCCTCCCGGTAGGTCCCACATATTTTTTGAAAATGTAACAATAAGAAATAATACAAATTAAAATAATACAGTATAACAACTATTTATATAGCATTTTATATTAGGTATTATAAGTAATTTAGAGATAATTTAAAGGAAACAGGAACATGTGCATAGGTTATATGCAAATACTATGCCATTTTATAAAAAAGAACTTGAGCATTCTCAGATTTTGGTATCCACTGGGAGCTGGGGATTCTGGAACAAACTCTCTACCTACCACACCGACAAATGAATACAAATGACTATATACAACTTGATGACTTTCAAGATAAGTATACACCTGTGAAACCATCACCACAATCTATGCCATGAACACATCTATCACCTCTGATAGTTTCATCCTGCCCTCTTCATTATTATTATTTTATGATAAGAATATATAATGTCAAATCTATTCTCTTAACACATGCTCATTTGATTCTTATAGTACTTTTGTAAAAAATTGTATGAACTCATATATCAGTGACCTTTTACAAACTATAAAACACAATAAGAAGTAAGACACTTATGTAGTATTAAAACAATCCTATTAAGTAGGATAAGGCTCATATTTTAACCCCACTTTGCACACATAAAAACTGAGATTCAGAGAAATTAATGGACTTTCCCAAGGTCACACTAACTAATGGCAGAGCCAGTACTATCAGTGCAGTGTAGTAAAAAGAGAACTAGTTTACGCCAAAACATTAAGGTTCAAAAATGGCAGTAGCAGTAATTAGTCATGTAATCCTTAGAAAATCAGTCATTTACCTAAGTTGAGGGTCTTGATTTAAAAATTGCACTTGGTAGTGATAATATGTCACTACCCCACAGTAGCTGTGAAAGCAAATTGAGATAATATACATGTATTTGTTCTTCTTTTCCTCATTTCCTTTCACCTCTCTACTCAAATTTTTTCTTTTTATTTCTTTTTCTTTTTTTTTTTTTTTTTTTGTTTTTTGAGATGCAATTTTGCTCTGTCGCCCAGGCTGGAGTACAGTGGCATGATCTCAGCTCACTGCAACCTCTGCATGTTGAATTCAAGCGATTCTCCTATCTCAGCCTCTGGAGTTGCTGGGATTACAAGCACATGCCACCACACCCAGCTAATTTTTTTGTATTTTTAATAGAGATGGGGTTTCACCATATTGGCCAGGCTGGTTTAGAACTCCTGACTCAGGAGTTCTTGGTCTCCCAAAGTGCTGGGATTACAGGTGTGAGCTACCACACCCAGCCTCAACTTTTTTAGTTTATCTGCAACCAATAATCAAAGCATGCATGTGACCTATCATTTCCCATGTCTACCTGTTAGGATCTCTTAGTATAGTCTTTTTCTTTTTTTTCCTTTGTCAAATTTTTTTTAAATTCTATTTTATTGTGGTAAGAATACTTAACATAAGATCTACCTTTATACAAATATTTATGTGTACATACATACATACATAATAATTTGTAGGTACAAATTACAGCGGATCTGTAGAGCTTATTTACCTTGCTTAACTGAAACTTTATGCTGGTTGATTAGTAACTCCACATTTCACCCTGCTTTTCTCTCAATCCTGCTGGCCTCTGGCAGCCAAAAGAATTTCCTTCCTTTTTAAGGCTGAAAGTATCCCATTGTATGTACATGGCACATTGTCTTTATCCATTCATCTGTTCATGGACACTTAGGTTGTTTCCACATCTTGGATATTGTGAATAGTGCTTCAGTGAACATAGGAGTATTTCATGATATCACATTTGATTTCAGTTCTTTTGGAAAATACCTTGAAGACAGTGTCTTAGTCTTTTCAGGCTGCTATAGCAAAATACCATAGACTCAATGGCTTATGAAGAACTGAAATTTATTTCTCACAGTTCTGGAGGTGGGAAAGTATAAGATCAAGGTATTGGCAGATTCAGTGTCTGATGAGGGCCTACTTGCTGATGGATAGCTACCATAGACTCTAACATCATATGGTCAAAGGATTGAAGAATCTCTCTCTGATCTCTTTCATAAGGGCACTAATTTCATTCATAAGGGCTCTGCCCTCATGACCTAATCACCTTCCAAAGGCCCCATTTCATAATGCTGTCATCTTTCTGGTGAAAATTTCAAGATATGAATTTGGGAGAGACATAAACATTCAGGTCATAGCAGTAGGATTATTAGATTAAAGACTTAAACATAAGATTTGAGTTGAACCTAAAGATATTATGCCAAAGGAAATAAACCATATACAGAAAGACAATATTACATGATCTCATTTATATGTAGATTTTTAAAAAATAAAACTCACAAAAAATAACAAAAAAAATGTAAGCAGACATGTTGTGAGCAGAAAAGGAAAAGGAAAAGGAAAAAAGTAAATAAATAAATAAATAAAAACCAAAAAAAGAAAAATATTGAATTCATAAAAGCAGAGGGTAGAATGGTGGTTGGCAGGATTGGAATGCAAAGGAACGGGAGATGCTGCTTAAAGGGGTACAAGACTTCAGTTATTCAAGATGCATAAATTCTGGAGATCTAATGTAAATCACGGGGACTAAAGTTAATAATACTGTATTGTATACTTGATGTTTGCTAAAAGCAGATCTTAGGTGTTCACAGGGAAAAAAAAGAAACAATGTGAGGTGTTGGATTAGCCTGATTATAGAAATCATTTCACAATGTCTATGTATATCAAAACAGCAAAACATCGTTTTGTATGCCTTAAATATATACAATATTTATTTGCCAAATATATCTGAATAAAGCTAGGGGAAAAAAGTATACCAAACACTGTGAAATATATGTTTCTCTTTATAGACACCAGGATGTTTTAGATATTATTCTCAATTATGTTATTGTAATAGTGTAATATAAATACTATAATAAAAACATAAAAATTTTAAAATATAAAAGTAATTAGTTTAAAAGACAATAACAAAGAAGAACCATAAGACCTGAGACTGTAAAACTCCTAGGAGAAAACTCCATGATAATTGAGCCATGAATTTCATGGAGATGAGACCAAAAGCACAGGCAACAAAAACAAAAATAACCAAGTGGGACTACATCAAAATAAAGAGCTCCTGCATAGCAAAAGAAAGAATTAACAGAATAAACAGGAAACATATGAAAGGGGAGAAAGTATTTGCAACCCCTATATCTAAAGGGTTAATCTTCAAAACATATAAAGAACTCCTACAACTCAATGGTAAAAAACAAACTAACTAATAACCGAATTTTAAAAACTGGGCAAAGAACTTAAATAGGCATTTCTCCAAAGAAGACATGCAAATGGTCAACAGGTATTGGAAAAAATGCTCAATGTCACTAGTTATTAGA
This sequence comes from Sapajus apella, assembly GCF_009761245.1. Lineage (NCBI taxonomy): Eukaryota > Metazoa > Chordata > Mammalia > Primates > Cebidae > Sapajus > Sapajus apella. Next base: position 3,155,117 of record NW_022437064.1, read on the forward strand.
GAAAAGCAAATAAAAATTACAATGAGATATTGCATCTGTCAGAATGGCTACAATTTTTTTTTTAAAGACAACTGTTAGCAGGTATATAGAGAAACTGAAACCCTGTGTGCACCGTTGGTGGGAGAACAAAGTGGTGCAGCCATTGCGGAAAGCCCTTTGGAGGTTCCTAAAACAATTTTAAGTGTAGTCTTTTGATTTCCATTTATATCTTAATCAGTTTCAGTATTCTTTGCTTCAACATCCCAAATGAGAAAATATGTATGGTTTAAGTCAGGAAAAATAAACCCAAACCTCTAAACCTTAAAATGATATCCCTGAGCAGCCAGCTTGCATAAATGGACTTTAAGCAAGAAGGGGCAATAGGATGACAGATAATTATAGTAGAAGTAATATTCAAATCAAATGCTAATTACTGTTCTGATTCATAGTCTAGCGTGTCTTCTAGCAGACCATACATTGGAGAAACAAGCAGTAGTGGGAAATTACCCTCTGGAGAATTCCAATGGCTAATCTCCAACAGCTAATGTAGGTCACAAATGGTAAATCAGTTACTTATGGACTCCATGTTCCATTATTTAAATGTACTATCATTATTTAAATGTGGTTAAGAGAAAACCACACCTTATTCTTAGACTTGGGTGGGCATCTTATGGTTAGATTTCATTTCTCATCAGTTCCTTTTGTTCCCATTGGACAATTCCTAATACAAAATATAGATATTTTATCCTTTACTGATTTATACATATTTTAAGCTTTTTTAGGAGATAAAAAGCCTGCACATTTTTCTGCTTTAAGACATAGAATTTTAGAGTTGGCAGTTACCTTTGAGTTTAGACCAACTCTAATTTTATGGGTGAGGAAACTAAAGATCCTGAGTGACTACCCCAAGATCCAGCAAATGGCTGGAGTCAATGACTGAGTAGGATCTTGAGTTTAGTTTGGCTCTAATACATGCAATAGCACTTTATTTTCCAGTGAAGCTATATAAATGAAATGGAGTTTTTCCACGTGTGAATTTTCCAGATAACTGAAATGTAAGCACTAAATTAATTGTCAGCCATTTTTTGAAATGTCTTAAGGTGTGTATTTTGCATTTTCTGTCTTGAAAAATAAAGTAAGTGGGACCTCACTTTGCCTTTTATAGACATCTCATTCAGTATTATAAACATTATTTACTGTGTTATTATAAAAGGAAATCTTAACAGACTTTTGAAATATGAAAATCTTTATCAATAATGACTTTTCTGTGCCTTCGTAGAAACTACATAAATATTTGTTGATAGAGTGATTCTACATATTTGCAATCATGCTTTTTCTTGTTAGTAAACGTTACTTTGCAATGGTTCAGCTTTTTCTCATCCTCCCTCATGTCCTCTATTTTCTTCAGATTTCTAGTTTGATGCTTCCTAAATCACTAACCTTGATTTGACACAAAAATGTTTGTCCTTGTGGCCCGAGGGTGATTCCAGATCTATTTTTTTAGAGCAGGAGATTGAGGTTCATGGCAACTATTTTCCTCAGAGACTTAGAAACAAAAATTGGAGTCTGGTTCAAATTGAAGGATAATTCTAGACTGGCATAGTGCTAAGACATACATGTATTATTTTTATTAAAATATAATAAAACTCAGCTTTCTCTTTCTTATTCCCTCCTCTTCCCTTTCCCTCCATTTCCCTTTGTTTTTTTTTTTTTTTTTTTTTTGAACAATTCAGTCTTAAAAACATTAGGCGTAGCAGAGGCCAGACAGGAATCAACAAAGGGACTGACTAGCATGAGGTGTCAAGCCCTGGAAGAATGAGAAAGGCAACCGTACTGGCAGGTGGTGTCGATGTAAGAAGGGTGAAGAGGGCATCCACACAGCAAAAGGGTCCTAGAATGAGATGTCAGCTCCCAAGTGGTGTGAGAAAGGCCCCCACACAGAGGGAGCCAGGCACGGGGACTTGGAGCCCAAAAAAGTGAGGATGACACACTTGAGTGAGAATAATCTGGCATCAGGTGTCAGAGTCAGAGTCAGATGAGGAGGGCTTTCAAATAGGTGGGATGAAGAGGGGAGAGACTTGGCTTAGGATGTGAAAGCCTACGCAGGGTAAGGAAGGTCCTTACACAAGGGAGATATATGGTATGGATATCAGGACCTGAACAGAGTGAGGAGGGCATCTACCTGGAGAGGTGGTTCTGCAGTGAAGCAGAGCCTGAGGAGGGTGTCCATGCATGCAAGCAACTTATGGGTTTCAAAGCTGGAGTGGATTAAGGAAGGAGTCTGTATAGGAAGGAGACCCCACTTAGGGTTTCAGAGTTCAAGGAAGATAAAGAAGTCATCCATGCAAGAAAAGTAGCCTGATGTGGTATATTGGCCTGAGTGAGGAAGATGCACATTTGGTGGGAAGGAGGTAACCCTGTCTCAGAAGTAAGAACCTAATATGGTTGCGGCGGGGGGAGGTGGGGAGCTTCTATGTGGGAGAGGCAGAGCAGCATATTGATGAAATAAACATGAAAAGGAGAAAACTAGGCTAGATTCTGTGGTGTTGGATTGGAATTGAAGGTGCCAATTTTTATAGATAGATGTAGAAATTTTACAGAAATTTTATAGATAGATGTAGAAATTAATGCAGTTGTAAATATATGTGTGTATTTACACATATGTGTGTGCACATATGTATGTGTCCACATACATATGCTTCCTACATCTAATAGGCCCTGATAGGACCTTGGGTCTGTGACCATCCCATCCCCACATCCCACCTGCAATAGGAATGAGCACACCAAGCACTCAGATCATGGCTTAAAAATCAGTGTGCTCTAAAAGGAGCAAATCCTCCCTAAAGAAATGACTGGGCAGGGATGGGCTTGACAAAGTATGAGATAAGCCTGAAATATGTTGTCCCCCAAAGCAAGGAAGTACCTTAAAAAAATAGGGACATGTTAAAAGCACATGGGCACCAGCCTGAAAGAGCTCCTACTAGTCAACTCTGGGACCCTTAAGCATGGTAGTAACAGCAGTAAAAACTTATTATGCATGGCTTCAATTTATATAAATAAATGAATACATAACAAAGTTTTGATGAGAAATAGAGTGTGAAGCAAAGTTTCAAAGTACTTCTCCACAAAATAGTTAATAATTACAAAAAGAAAAAGAATAACTTCATAATGGAGAAACCTGGCAGACTGTACCTTAAGTGATTCAAGTTAATGGCCTCAATAGTGAGACAAATTGAAATTATTGGCCACCTGATAGAATGAAATACTGTGATATTCTTGCCAAAGATGCAAAATCTGAATATAATCATAAGGAAACATCAGACAAATCGAATTGAAAGACATTTCACAAAATAAGTGGCCTATAATTATTTTTTAAAATGGTGAAAGTCATGAAATTCAAAGAAAGGCTGAGGAATAATTTCAAACTGAAGAGATGAAAAAAGACATGACAAATACAGCACACAGTTCCGAAACAGGTCCTTTTGCAATAAAGGACATTATTGGGACAAATGGAGAAGTGTAAACGGGGTCTGTGAACTTGGTATGGATTTGATGGTTGTAATGTAGAAATGATCATCTCTTGATTATAATGGTTATCCTATGGTTTATGTAGGAAGAATGTCTTCGTTTGTAAATAATATACCTCAAAGTATTTGAGGGTGATGGGTCAGCCACTTACCGTCTAATGATTTAGGAAAATAACATTCTTTGCATTGTACTTGTAATTTTTCTTTACGTTTGGCAGTATTTCAAAATTTGAAAAAATGTTTTAAATATAACCTCTTTTATGATTCATGTCACTTTCTCAGTAAGATCTTCTCTGACAATCCCTTTAAAACTGCATCCTCTGCCCAGCACTCCCATTCCTTTATCCTAATTTATTTTCCCCATAGTATTTATCCTCATGCATTTCATATAATTTACTGATGTATTTGCTCTCTATGCCCCCACCCCTACTCCATTCCATTTCTGGAATGTAAGCTCCTTGAAGGTAGGATTTTTTGCTTTTGTTCACTGTTGTAAACCAGTGTGTAGAACAGTGGCTGGCGTATGATATGTACTCAAATAGTCATTAAGTTACTGAATATAGTTGGTTGTTCAGGGGCAGATTCTATTTTTGCTTATAAATTGATAGCTATTTGTCCATCAAAACCCAGAAGGCTAATGAGTTTCACTAAGTTTGTTAAATAAGGTAAAGAGGGATCTTTAGAACTCAATTAATTTCTTCATCCTAACTTCTAATTTTAAAAAAATCCAAAGGTAACTATATGAGTGGGTATTAATGAAGTAACAAAATATATCTCATAACTTAGCAATAAAATACATTACCATGCTTTGCCTGCATATGTGTGGTGGGGGGAGGTTCATTTAAAATCATCCATATCTTATTTATATTGAGATTCTGCCACATAGTTGTCAATAAAAACTTCCTGAATATTATTTCTTAATATTCCACAGAAAACTTCTAATGGTTCATGAATTTTACTTGTATTGAAAATGGCTGATGTATATATTTTTGAGTCATAGAAATTTAGCATTATTATGTACATTTAAGACTATTTTATGTAAAGTTGTTCTAAAATTATTTAATTACAAATTAACATTAACTGTTTATGGTATCTTTATATCTTATTGGTAGGCAGGTATGTTTTCAGTTTATGATTTCAAATATCTGTGATATATTAAGGCATCTGCCTTTTCCTTCTATCATTAGAGCCTAACAAAGTAGACATTTGGCTTTGTTTCTTATGCCCTAAAAATATACTTCTTTGTTTAGAAATAGAACTATTTGTTGACAACATCACATATCTACAAGGCAATTCTGAAACGAGGGCAATGTAATAGTTTCTTGCATAACAACAACCAAAAAAACCCCAATAATCCCAGTAGTGCCTAGAGTGAACATTTCTGTTTTTTGTGTGTGTTCCATTTGTGGTTCTGAAAATACTCATAAATTAGCAGGATAATCACCAAGTATGTACATGGTGGCTGAGGAACAATTTTCAATATTACGTAATTGAATATGTAAATCTAGATATAGCATCAGTTGACTGTGCTGTCAGTTCTTTACATTATTATACAGATTAGATCTTACTTAAAAGACAATATAAAATACAACATAAATGACAGCAAGGAAATTTTAAATGTTTTGTAAAATCTTATGGGATAATATTAATTTATCACATGCAAACCAATGCTCGAACATGATATCAAAAATTCATGATCCATTACTAAATCAAGTCTTGCTTTAATAATTTCATTAAAAATTTCAGATGTTATTTTTTCAGCAGAGTGATAATTTGGTCAATTAAAATTAACTTTTAAATCTATCAAAAAGTTTTAATAAATCAATCGATGTCCTCTCCTTTGGCATGCTGTCGATACAAATTAAATGAAAATATTGATCATAACATAATTAGCAATTCTTCCAAAATGATGAAAAAACAATTCTTACAAAATAAATATATAATAATGTATTCACTGTGTATACCTTTACTTCATACCATTTAAACATCACTGGCCTATTACTAGAAGGCTGAACATGCTAAGCATAATTAAAATTAATCTTGCATGTACTAACTTGTAGCTATTTAAAAGTAACATAGTTCTTCACATTTAAAAATGTTATAAATATGATTTTGTCAATGTAGGGTGATAAAACATTTTGTTCAATAATTTGTTAGATTTTAACATATAAGTATTCAGGAATATGATATGCATGTCTCCACAAATGCTAAGGCTAATTTGGTTTTTGATTGGCTTTGTTTGTTTCTAAACTTTTATTTGAAGTTCAGGGGTACGTGTGCAGGTTTGTTTTATAGGTAATCTCATGTCACAGGGGTTTGTTGTACAGATTATTTTGCCATTCAGGGCCAAAGCCTAATACCCAATAGTTATTTTTTCTGATCCTTTCCTCTTCCCACCCTCCACTCTCAGGTAGGCTCCAGCATGTGTTGTTTCTCCTTTGTGTCTCATTTAGCTCCCACTTATAAGTAAGAACATGTGGTATTTGGTTTTCTCTTCCTGTAGTAGTTTGGTAAGGATAATGGCCTCCAGCTCCATCCATGTTCTTCCAAAGGCCATGATCTCATTCTTTTTCATAGCTGCATGGTGTTCCATGGTGTGTACGTACCACATTTTCTTTATCCAGTCTACCACTGATGTGCATTTAGGTTGATTCCATGTCTTTACTATCATGAACAGTGCTGCAACAAACATACATGTGTATATGCCTTTATGATGGAACAATTTATATTCCTTTGGATATACACCCAGTACTGAAATTTCTGGGTCAAATGGTACTTCTGTTTTTAGTTCTTTGAGGAATTGCCACACTGCTTTCCACAATGGTTGAACTAATTTACACTACCAATAACAGTGTATAAGTGTTCCCTTCCCTCTAGAACCTCTCCAGCATCTGTATTTTTTTAAATGACAAATAATATCCATTCTGACTAGTGTAAGATGATATCTCATTGACATTTTGATTTGTGTTTCTCTAATGATCAATGATATTGAGCTTTGATTTCACATGCTTGCTGGCTGCACACATGTCTTCTTTTGAAAAGTGTCTATTTGTCCTTTGCCCACTTTTTAAAGGGTTTTTTTTTCTTATAAATTTAAGTTTCTTATAAACCATATAAATACTGGTTATTAGACCTTTGTCAGATGCATAGTTTGCAAATACGTTCTCCCATTCTGTAAGTTTTCTGCTTACTCTGTGATAAGCTATTTTGCTGTGCAGAAGCTCTTTAATTAGATCCTATTTGGCAATTTTTGTTTTTGTTGTACTTTTGGCATCTTTGTCATGAAATATTTGCCAGTTCCTATGTCCAGAATGGTATTGCCTAGGCTGTCTTCCAGGGTTTGTTATAGTTTGGGGTTTTACACTTAAACTCTTAATCCATTGTGAGTTGATTTTTGTGTATCTTGTAAGGAAAGGGCCCACTTTCAGTCTTCTGCATATGGCTACCCGGTTACCCCAGGACCATTTGTTGAATAAGAAGTCCTTTCCCCATTGCTTTTTTTTGTCAGCTTTGTCAAATATCAGGTGGTTGTAGGTGTGCAGCCTTATTTCTGGGCTCTTGATTCTGTTACCTTGGTCTATGCATCTGCTTTTGTACCAGTATCATGGTGTTTTGGTTACTGTAGCCCTGTAGTAAAGTTTGAATATGGTTAGTGTGATGACTTCTGCTTTGTTCCTTTTGCTTAGAATTGTCTTGGTTATTCAAGCTCCTTTTTGGTTCCACGTAAATTTTAAAACAGTTTTTTCTCTTTCTGTGAAGAATGCCATTGGTAGTTTGACAGGAATAGCACTGAATTTGTAAATTGCTTTGGGCGGTATGGCCATTTTAAAGATACCGCTTCTTACTATTCATGAGCATGGAATGTTTTTCCATTTTTTTGTGTGTCATCTATGATTTCTTTGAGTTGTGTTTTGTACTTTTCATGTAGATATCTTTCACCTCCCTGATGAGCTGTATTCCTAGGTATTTTATTCTTTTTGTGGCAACTGTGAATGGGATTTGTCTCTCAGCTTGGCTGTTGGTGGTGTATAGGAATGCTAGTGATTTTTGTGTGTTGATTTTGTATCCTGAAAATTTGCTGATGTTGTTTATCAGCTGAAGAAGCTTTTGGGAGGAGACTATGAGATTATTTAGATGTAAGATCATGCCATCTGCAAACAAGGATAGATTGACTTCCTCTCTGCCTATTTGGATGCACTTTATTTCTTGCTCTTGCCTGATTACCCTAGCCAGAACTTCCGATACTGCATTGAATAGACATGGTGAGAGAGAACATCTTTGTCTTGTGCCAGTTTTCAAGGAGAATGCTTCCAGCTTTTGCCCATTCAGTATGATGTTGGCTGTGGGTTTGTTGTTGGAGGCTCTTATTATTTTGAAGTGTATTCCTTCAATACCTAGCTTATTGAGAGTTTTTAACATGAAGGGGTGTTAAATTTTACTGAAAGCATCTTCTGCATCTATTGAGGATCATGTGGTTTTGTCTTTAGTTCTGTTTATGTGATGATTCATTAGCTTCCTTACGTTGGGCTTCAATCTTGATGAATCTTGATGATGTTCATTCCTAGCCATGAATTCTGGCCATCTCAGCCCAGTTAAGAACCCTTGGTGGAGGACTACTGTGATCATTTGGAGGAAAGAAGGCAACCTTGACTTTTTCAGCTGTCAGAGTTCTTGTGCTGCTTCTTTCTCATCTGTGTGGGCTAATGATATTCCTTCAGTTTTTGAAGTTGCTGCTCTTTGGATGGGTTTTCATTTATATTATCATATTTGATGAACTTGGGGGTTTGATCGTGGTATAACGTGGGTTCAGTCAACTGGCCTCATTTCTGGAAGATCTTAGGGGGCCAAGGCTCAGCTCAGCACTCCTAAACTGCATGCTCTATCTCTAGAGGACTGGTATTGGGCCCCAGCTTTGTTCTCTGGCTCTCTGAGTTTAGGAACCTGCTGCACTGGAGGAGCAGAGGTGCTCCTGGACTACTATTCATAACACTCCAATGGGTGTGCCAGCCAAAACACTTTATAGGGTGGTGGTAGTGAAATTTATCCTCATGTGCACAAGTCAGCAGCAGAGGCAGCAGCAGCACAGGAGCACAGGGGTTGCATACTCATCAGCTGTATCAGGGTGCTAGTGGATGCCAGGGTGCTGGCTGCTGTGCCAGTATTCACAAGAGCTGTGGTGGCAGCACCACTCAAGGGGGCAGGGGACCCCTGCTGGCGACTGCTTACATGTTCACATCTGCGGTGGTATTAGCACAGGGGTGGGGCCCTGGTGGGTACAGGACTGTGTGTGTCCGTGCCTGTCCCTGTAGGTGGAGGTGGCCTTCAGGGTAGAGGTGGGTCCACTGCCTATCTTTCACACCACAAGCATTGTCAGCAGAGGGCTGGGGTGCTGGCTGGGGCGGGGTTAGTGGGCTCATGCCTGCCAACGCTCCAACGACAATGACAGTGCAGTGGGGGGAAGGATGGGTGCCCTTATGCTGGCAGCAGTAGCATGGCAGAGTGCACATGTACATGCACTCTGGTGACAAAGGAAAGGTAAGGTACACCAGCACACACACGTGCCAGCAAAGTGATGGAGGGGGTAGCCGTGGGTGAGTGCATGCAGGCAAAGCACACCAGGCAGGCTCCCAAGTGGGGTGCAGGTGGGCTGCTGAGGGTCTCCCAGCCTCTCTGCTAGAGGACTCTGCTGGTCAGGCTAGGTCCACCAGCCAGAAACTACAATGCGGGTCCCTAGGAGGTACCTGGCGGCTGCACTGCAAGCAGGCACGGCCAGGCTGCGTCCCCAAGAGAGACCAGCAGAATGAAGGATGCTTGGGTCAGATGACCCTGTCTCATGGGCAAGACCACCCAGCAGAGTTCAGGTTGGACAGTACCACTAGGGCTCAGGTCTCCTATGGGATCAAGTTGAACCTAGGGGAATGGGCTTCCCTGGCCATGCTCCACTGACAACGCTCCCACATCAAACCAACTGCGCTCTATGCTGGCTGTAGTTCTGTCCCAGCCACTTCTCCAAGCAGCTCTCCCTACCAACACAAGTGTCTGCGGTGGTCACAGAGTGTCCCCCTGCCAGAATTCCAGAGTCCTGTGGCAAGAGTGGGTTGCTCCTTGCCTGTTCAAGTCACCCCTTCCCCAGGAGTTGCTGGGGACCAGGAATGAGTCGGTGAACAGGTGAACAGTAGCCCTCTGCAAGGTTCCTAGCTTTCTTCCCCTTCAGCTTAGCATATGTGTCTTTTCTCTGTCTGCTCTCAATGGCTTCCCTCTGAAGATCTGCTAGGAGTGCATCTGTCTTCCCGATGTCTCAGTCACTCGGTTGCAGATGTCCCTCTTGGCTGCATCTAGTTGGTCGTCTTGGAGCAGGGAAAAAACAGAGCTGATTTGTTAAAAAATCATTAAATAAATGTATAAGTATTTTTTTACTGTAAAGAAACTGAGGATTTGTATCCCATTTACCTGGCTGATTTGCAGTTTATCTGGTAATATAGTGTGTTGACTCTGAAAAGAGATGACTGATTGCTTTCCATACTAAAGAACCCCACTGAAAATGGCAAAAACAAGGCCGGGCGCGGTGGCTCAAGCCTGTAATCCCAGCACTTTGGGAGGCCGAGGCGGGTGGATCACGAGGTCAAAAAATCGAGACCATTGCACTCCAGCCTGGGGAACAAAAAAAAAAAAACAAAATAAAAAAAAAAAAAAAAAAAAAAAAAAAAAGAAAATGGCAAAAACAAATAAAGCCAAAGTTCAGTACCAGGATAAAAATAGAAATTGGTTAACCATTAAGGTATGGATATTTGTATTGTTTTATTGACTGTCATACATAAACAATATATTTCTTGCAGTTTTATTATGATCTAGTATATATAATCTTAATATGACCTACAGGTACTAGTAGAGTTATTAAGTAAAAATAGAATTATTAGAGATATTCTGTCAGGTCAATTTTTATTTTATTATGTTAGAGTTGGAAAGATTCTATGGGACCAGGTGCAGTGGCTCATACCCATAATCTCAGCAATTTGGGAGGCTGAGGCGGGAGGATCACTTGAGCCCAGGAGTTCAAGACCAGCCTGGGAAACATAGTGGGGCCCCATTTCTATAAAATATAAGAAATAAAAAAATTTTTCAGGTGTGGTGGCCCATACCTGTAGTCCCGGCTACTCAGGAGGCTGAAGCAGGCGGATCACTAGAGCCTGGGAGATCGAGGCAGCAGTGAGATATGATTGCGCCACTGCACTCCAGCCTAGGTGCCAAAGTGAGACCCTAATCTTTAGAAAATAAAACAAAATTTAAAAATAAAATTAAAAGATTCTAACAGAGCCATTAGAAAATAGTAGTTTTACATTAGGATCATTATATTAGAATCATAGAGATGCAAATCTAATAATTAGAGAGACTATATACTGACAATACTAAAATAAGTTAAACTGGTGATCAACATGCCAGCTTTGATCTTGATTCAGGTGCTTTTGAGGCTCCTGGACTCCCAAGATATACTAACTGTCTTAAATGTGAATTATTCTAGATTCTTGACAAGTCTAAAACAGACTTTATTATTAAAAATATTTGTATATTTTTTATTACCACATCTCCTTCTGCCCCAGAGTATCTCTTCTATATTCAGCAAATTTTCGGTGGCTTCCTTGCAAGGTATTTGTTCCCTATTTTGAAGATTTCCCAGTTAAGTGAAACCTAACTTCTCAGTAATACATGCTGTTTCAATACAGAGTATCTGGAAGCTTATCAGTAAGATGTGTTTCTGCCAGAGATGAATGAAGAAGGGGAAGAATGGAGGCTGGAGAGTATAATTGGGGGAAAACCTTAAAAAAGCAAGTGGGGAAAATATAGCGGTTGGCCATAGATAAAGGCTTTTAGAAACAGTGAAGGTAGCTGTGAACTTGGGAAGAAATTTGGGGAAAGAAAAGAGAGATGTAAAAAGCATGTTGTCTGAAGTTTGCCATATGATTTGCTATTTGAACTCATTCTCCTTCACTTTCTAATCTTAATGTGAGTTTGATTTTCAGGTTGTAGTTTTTTCTAATACTTACCGGTCAAGGTGAAATAAATAGTGGGCTCTCTGTACCCATGGATTCCATATCCATGGATTCAACTAACAGTGGATCAAAAATATTTGGAAAACAAATTGTTTGTACTGAATGTCTTTCCTGTCATTATTTCCTAAACAAAGCAGTATAACAATTATTTACATTGTAGTAGGTATTATAAGTAATCTAGAGATTATTTGAAGTACACAGGAGTATGTGCATAGGTTATATGCAAATACTAAAACACAATATCAGCAACTTGAGCATCTGATGATTTTGGTATCCACTGGGGTTCCTGGGAACCAATCTCCAGAGATAACTGGAGATGACTGTGCTTAACTATTAAGGTGAAATTTTTTGACCATCTACTATCCGAAGTGATCTCTACTTAAAAGTTGTACATGGAAATACATGGAGAAAGAAGAGGGCTTACGACCAAGCCCTGGGAAAGTGCCGTCTTGAAGTCAGGTAGTGAAAAGACAATAAAGAAAATAAAGCAATAAAAAGAGAAGAGGAGCAACTATGCGGTATATGGAAAGTCAAGAAATGGCATTGTTTGGAGGGTGTGGTCATGCTGCTGTAACAAGAAGGCAGAAAACTGACCCTTGGGTTGGGCAACGTGACAAGTAACACTGACAAGAATCATTTAGGAAGCCTGATGGGAATGAAAGCCAAATATAAGTGAGTTGAAGAGAGACTTGGAGGTGAAAAAAATGACAACCACCTGCAAAGAAAAATCCCATGAAAAGGTGTCTGTGAAAGGGAGCAAAGAAAATGTGGCAGCTGGAAGGAGGCCTAGAGGAAGCAGAGGAACGCTTTCTTAGCTGCAGTGGGAGCAAAGCAGGAGAAGAAGGGTGCAGATGCTGGGAGGGTGAACGTGTGACACTGGTGGGTAGAGGAGATTCTGATGGAATGAGGTAATCACCGAGACTGAGGGCAGGGAGTGGGTTAGATCACTGATTCTTAAACGTAACTGCACATTGGAGTCATCCAGCAGGTTTTAAATAGTATTTATGCTCAAACCTCACCCCCAAGAGATTCAGATTTGATTGGTATGGGGGGAAACCTAGCATTCATGAGTTTCAAAAGTTCCCTGCTTCCCACCTCCCCACACCATTCCCAGATCCAGGATTCTGATATGCACCAAATTTTGAGAAATGCCAGTTAAAGCTGGGCGCGGTGGCTCACGCCTGTAATCCTAGCACTTTGGGAGGCTGAGGTGGGTGGATCACCTGAGGTCAGGAGTTCAAAACCAGCTTGGCCATCATGGTGAAACCCATCTTTAAAAAAAAGAAATGCCAGTTAAGACTTTTTGAGGATACAGAAGATATTAGGTACCAATTATTTGCATAGATCCAGAATACTACATAGGAAAAATAAAATAAAAGTCATTTCTTACTTTCAAGGGACCTGTAAATCTGTAGGCTATTCAAAAATCTAAAATCAGTCCAGGAAATGAGAAAATAATTTAAGAGAATTAGCAATTTAAAGTATATTAAAGAAAGCAAGGTACAAACGATATTCAATGATGCAGAATAAGGAAAATAAGAGATCAATTTTGGAGATGGTGGCTAAGTGAATGTTCACTAAAGGAGAGTATTGAGCCATATTTTGAAGAAGTAAAGGGCAAAAATTGACAGCTGTCTGAAGCATATTTCAGAAAAAAGAAGCAACAAAAGCCTTTTAAACAAAAGCAGGCGATGAGGGAAACAATGGAGAAAACACATTGCTGAGCAACTGAAGGATAGGAGTGGGAGAGAGAATTTTCACCCTGTACCGCTTTTTTTTAGCCTTTTAAATGTTGAAACATTGACAAGTTTAGCCTTTTCAAGAATCAATCAATTAATAAATAATGGTTTTTTACATGGGAGAAGAATCATCTAGATTGAGACCATTAAAAATAGTGAAAATGAGAGTAAAGAGAGATAGATGAGCCCCTTACAAAAGTATTGGAAGTACTAGCAGTATCTACAGGAATATAATCTATTTTCTCTACCATTTCACCTGAAAAGACAGAATAATAGTTTATCTAAGTAAGACCTAACATCACTGTAGTGAAATGGTCTTTAGCAGGCACAAAGTAAAAAAGCAATATGGTCCAGGAGCAATGGCTCACACCTGTAATGCCAGCACTTTGGGAGGCTGAGGCAGGTGGATTACTTGAGGTCAGGAGTTCAAGACCAGCCCGACCAACATGGTGAGACCCCCTGTCTCTACTAAAAATACAAAATTAGCTGAGTGTGGTGGTACATGCCTGTAATCCTAGCTCCTTGGGAGGCTGAGGCAGGAGAATCGCTTGAACCTGAGAGGCAGAGGTTGCAGGGAGCCAAGATTGCACCACTGCACTCCAGCCTGGCCAACAAAATCGAAACTCCATCTCAAAAAAACAAAAAAGAGCCGAACAACAACAAGAAAAAAGCCAATGTGAAACTCTATCCTTCTAATTCTCCTACTGACAAAAAGTAGGGCCAGATCAAATGTGTTTCTTGTTGCTGTTTATTAGGGGAAATTTTTGCTTTTGTTTTCAAAGTACTTTGTAGCCCTTAAGCCATTAATTGCTGTAAAGAGATATTCATTTTCTTTGATGTGGCCTTTTTTTCTAAAGAGAGGATAAAGAGAAAAGGTTATGTTTTCTTCAGTTCCCTCTTCATGACTCACAATTATGTTGTAAGAACAACTTTTCATTATTGCAGGATGTTTACGTGCCTTAAACAATTTCCAGAAAAGCTGAATTCAAGTGTATAACAACACTGAATATTGGCTGCAAATTAAATTATAAATTACTCAGAACCATCTATGTCACAGCTAATGTTGCCGATGGCTTCTGAGTATGATACTTAACTTATCTGTAAGTTTTTGAGGAGGTAAAATTGTATTAGGTGCTAAAATTAAAACCAACAAACTTGATATATTAAAGATATGGTATAAAACAGTAAAACTGCGGTAATTTTCTGCATTATAACATTATTTCATTGGTATCTTTTCTAATGGAAATTTTCAGTGTAGTTAACTATACCTGAAGAGACAGAATAATTGTTTTTCTAAGACCTAATATTACTGTACTAAAATGATCCTTAGCAGGAACAAAGTCAAAAACCAAAGTGGAAATCTGTCCTTGTTGCACAGATCTGATTTTCCTACTGACAAATATGTAGAGGCAAACCACATGTATTTTTTTGCTGCTTATTAGGGGAAATTTTGTAAATTATTTTTAAGTATTTTTAAAAATCAGTGTAGATCATTTTTCACTTTTGTAAAATGAAAATAGTCATGAAATATTGCCAGCATTCATTCTTCATGCTAATAATATTTTATCTTGCTATGATGCATTACAGTTGAAAAAGCACATTACTTAGCTCATGCAACCTTCACAATAGTCCTGTTATCATTCCCATTTTGCCCAAGAGAAATGGGATGCTCAAATAGGCTAATTAGAACAACGTCTCTTAGCTAGGAAGTATAAATGTCAAATCCAATTTGTTCTGAATTCAATTTTCCTCTTTTTTTCTCACTATTGCATCTTTGTTTCTTACCTTTTGTGGTTCATGCTCAAATTCTCTGCATGTTATTTTAGTATAGCCCAAGCAAAACAAAATTTACAGTCAAAATATTTATATATGCAGATAAACTTAGCTACTAAAGACAGCTCAGCACAACTTCAATAATAAAGTATCGTGTATGTGGTGAAGCCAGGGTGACTAAGACGCCAAGCTTGGTTTGTTTTGGGGTTGGGTTTTTTTTTTAATTTAAGGAAAAAAACTATGATATGAAAAGGTCCAAAACAAGGGCAAACTGCATGACCACAAAGCAAAGTTTGCCATTTTTTTACTTCCTACACAGAGACAGCATTTGCAGCAATTTCATTACCAATTTTTTCTTTTTGAACTCTCCTGAAAATTTCAAATAAGTGCTTAATTTCAATAATTATCAATATTTTGCCATGTTGTTGATGCCCCCCACATTAAAAAAATTTTTTTTTGTTGGAGCATTTTAAAGCAAATTTCAGAAATCACTTCATCTTACCCTTAAATATTTTAATGTGCCTTCTTTAAAAGTAATAAAATAAGGAACATTTTCTTACATCAACAAATGCTATTGTTTTCTCTAACAGCATTAACAATAATTCCTTCATATTACCTAGTCCTAAGTCTGTATTCAAATTTCTCCAATTATGTAAAACTTCAAAAATCAACCATTACCACCAATTGGAGGTTTAATGACATCAGATTCCAAACAAGGGTCACACATTTTACTGGGTTGTTCTATCTCGCAATTCTTTTTAAATATCTCTTAATTTAGAACAGTTTTCTCCTTTTTTTTCTTCTCCCCTGAATTCTACTGCCTTATTGAAAAAAAACCAGGTCAATTTTCCACATTGTGGATATGGCTAATGCTTCTTTGCATTGTCTGCTGATGTCTTTTTATTTCCAGTGCCAAGAAGCTATCCCTAAAGACTTGAACAGATATGGGTTCAGTTGTTTTTGTAAGAATACTTCATAGGTGGGGTTATGTAGTTCATTTTCATATTGATTACATCAAGAAGCATGTGATGTATCTGGTTGTTTTAGTTTTAACAATGCTAAGGTTGATGGGGGGGCAACAGCCATATCCCTTCATTGTAAATTTCCTAGCCTTTTATGTAATGATTTTACAATAGATTGATGATCTTTAAGTGATTCATGTGAAGGTTTAAAAATTGGGATTAAAAAAAAGTATTTCTTCTGCATTTATTAGCTGAGATTATTTTGTTTAGAGAAATTTTTCTCGTCAGTTCAGTACAAACTGAAATGTAATTCATAGCATACAGACAGGATAAATGATTGTTTTTTCACCTTTATTTATATCTATTTGAGACAAGGTCTCACTCTGTCACATGGTTCACTGCAGCCTCAAGCAATCCTCCTCCCACCCCAACCTCCAGAGCAGCTGGGATTACAGGTATGTGCCACTATGCCCAGCTAATTTTTTTTTAAAGTTTTTTTTTTAGAGATGTAGCCCTATGTTTCCCAGGCTGATCTCTAACTGCTGGGCTCAAGCAATCCTCCTGCCTTGGCCTTCCTAAGTGTTGGAATTACAGGCATGAGCCACCTTGTCTGGCCTACTCCTTCACCTTCAATTATCAGCCTTGAGATATGAGTAATGATTTGGTGCTATGGACACTTCCAACAGCACCCAGTGAATTTTTTTTCTCTCTCTCCTCCTCTTCTTCTACCTTTTTCTTTCTCCGCCCTTCTCTTCTCTGAATTCTCTTTTTTCTCTTCAATTTGAACTTACTGCTTTTTTAAAAAGTCAATATGTTTGACTCAAACTTGTGTTTGTTATTGTTTCTGATGCTCGAACTACTCATTTTGGCCAGTGGAAGATTCTTCAAAATTGTTCTCATGTCCTTTGGCAGAACTTCACAGTCTTTGATAATGTCCTTACTTTCTGGGACAAAATAATGTCACAAGCTCCTTATGTACATTTTCTGCCCCAGCTCTGGAGTCAGCCATTTCTCCAAAGATTCCCTTTAATGGGAATGATATTTAGAGATCTTGCAACTAGAGATGTTCATTGCTATTGGCTTGTCATTTCTTTTAAGACTTTTCCTTTAATAGTGCTAAGATACGGTAGACAAGTTTTTAAGAGGAAGGAAAAGATCATATGTTCTCACTGATATTACATTTCAATTATAAGATTACAAGGTCTTAACTTTTTGATTTTATATTGATATTGCTTTCTTTTTTATGTTAAACTATTGATATTTAAAATTAACATACTTAATAATTTGTTTTCTCCTATAGTATACACATATTGATTTTTTAAAGAACAATACAGATATTACTCCCTATATTCACTATTGAATAAAGTATAAGACTTTTTGGTAATTCTTTCTGTCTTTATAATACATCCCATTGAAGATTGAGTACTACTATTTCTAAATTTACTTAGAATAATGCTTTTCTCTGTTAGAATATGGCATCAATTTAATATCATTAGGTTTATTTGTTTGCATTAAATACTTACAGATTGACCTTTGGTTTTTAAAATTATAAGAAAATCTAACACACCAAAGTAAAAACAGTAGGCAGGGTGTGGTGGCTCGTGCCTCTAATCCCACTGATTTGGGAGGCCAAGATGGGTGGATGATGACCTGAGGTCAGGAGTTGAAGACCAGCCTGGCCAACGTGGTAAAACTCCGTCTCCTAAAAATATAAAAATTAGCCTGGTGTGGTGGCAGGTGCTTGTAATCCCAGCTACTCTGGAGACTGAGGCAGGAGAATCACTTGAACATGGGAGGCGGAGGTTGCAGTAAGCCAAGATTACTCCATTGCACTCCAGCCTGGGTGTCAAGAGCAAGACTCCATCTCAAAAAAAAAAGAAAACGAAGAATGATGATTTCAGAGGTACTATGAAGAAAACATGGCCAGGCATGATGGCTCATGCCTGTAATCACAGCAATTTGGGAGGCCAAGTTGGGAGGATCACCTGAGGTCAGGAGTTCAAAACCAGCCTGGCCAACATGGCAAAACCCTGTCTCTACTAAAAATATAAAAATTAACTGGCCAGGCGTGGTAGCTCACGCCTGTAATCCTAGCACTTTGGGAGGCTGAGGTGGTGAGGTGGGTGGATCACGAGGTCAGGAATTCGACACCAGTCTGGCTAACATGGTGAAACCCTGATTCTACTAAAAATACAAAAATTAGCGGGAAGTGGTAGCGCATGCTTGTAGTCCCAGCTACTCAGGAGGCTGAGGTGGGAGAATCACTTGAACCTAGGAGGTGGAGGTAGTACTGAGCCGAGACCATGCCATTGTACTCCAGCCTGGGTGACAGAGTGAGACTCCAGTTCAATCAATCAATCAATCAATCAATAAAAATTAGCCGGTCATGGCAGCAGGTGCCTGCAATCCTAGCTACTCAGGAGACTGAGGCATGAGAACCGCTTGAACATGGAAGGCAGAGGTTGCAGTGTATTGAGATGGTGCTAACTGCATGACAACCTGGGTGACAGAGTGAGACTGTCTCAAGAAAAAAAAATGGCAAAATAAGAAGAGTGCTTCCATCTCTGTCCTCTCTGCCCTTCCATTCACGGTAATAATTTTTAATAATTTTTCATTTATCCATCCTCTATTGTTATTTTGTAAATATAACCAAGTATGCAACCTTTTACCATGCACATAACTTACTGCATACCCTTTACCGCACCTTTATTTCTTTTACTTAATAATACATTCTGGAGATCACTCTATATTTGTGTGTAAAGATTTTCCTCGCTACTTTTTAGTGCTCCATGCTACGTCATTGTGTCGAGGTACCATATTTTATTTACTAAGTTCTCTACCAATGATCATATGATAGTTCTTTTCAATCACATGCTGTTGTAAATGCCACAATAAGTAACCTTGTGAATTTTTTTTTTTTTTTTTTTTTTGCAAAGCACAGTCTTTTTTTTTTTTTTTTTGAGATGGAGATTTTCTCTTGTTGCCCAGGCTGGAGCATAATGGCGCAGTCTCAGCTCACTGCAACCTCAACCTCTGCCTCCCGAGTTCAAGAGATTCTACTGTCTCAGCCTCCTGAGTAGCTGGAATTATAGGCGCCCACCACCACATCTGGCTAATTTTTGTATTTTTAGTAGAGATGAGGTTTCACCATGTTGGCCAGGATGGTCTGGAACTCCTGACCTCGGGTGATCCGCCCACCTCGGCCTCCCAAAGTTCTAGGATTACAGGCGTGAGCCACTGCACCTGGCCATAAAGCACGGTCTTTTTAAAAGTAAGGGATGATTGAAATAAGGGTTATTTAGGAGGAATTGTTTGCCAAAACTTCTTTTATTATATAGTGTTAACAAATGAGAATAGTGTCCTGATAATGAATTATTACATAGATACAAATCTCTTTAAAATGTCCTTACATTGATTGTTTTGTGACTGTAGTCAAGGCATACTAGTTAGGAAAGGCTAACTATTATAACACAGTTTAAATGTAAGTGGTCCTTATTGTCAGGTATCCTTTCATGTGACCAATTTTGTGAGTTTAACCTCTTCTATGCCATGGAGTCACAGGTGTACAACTCTCAAATACAGAAAAAGAGGGCAGAAGAGGCACACCTACTTTTTAAAAGCCTCTATGTTGAAATGACACATGTCACTTCTAGACACACTGACAAGAACGCGTCACATGGTCACCCCTCAAAGGAAAAAGAAATGGGTCTGGTGAACAGCGAGCCAGTCTCAGCCATTCAAGGCTTTGATCACCTGCTTCATATTCTTCAGTGTATTTTCCCCAATGTTTATATACATATTTATATTCTATATGAAAATCATGTAAGTGCAATGGTGCTTTGTCCATTCAAAGTAGCTTTTGGAAATGTGTGACGCAAATGGAGTGAGGAAGCTAATGATAAGTACAATCTTAAAAATGACTGGGCCAGGTGCAGTGTCTCATGCCTGTTATTCCAGCACTTTGGGAAGCCAAGGCAGGCAGATAACCTGAGGTCAGGAGTTTGAGACCAGCCTGGCCAACATGGCAAAACCTCATCTCTACTGAAAATACAAAAATTAGCCAGGTGTGGTGGTGGACACCTGTAATCCCAGCTATTCGAGAGGCTGAAGCAGGAGAATCACTTGAACTCAGGAGGCAGAGGTTGCAGTGAGCTAAGATCATGCCATTGCACTCCAGCCTGGGCAACAAGAGAAAAATTCCGTCTTAAAAAAAGAAAAGAAAAGAATACTATATTTTCACATTAGCTATCATTCAGAACAAATTTTAGCATGTAGGAGTGACCTGGGGAGATCTGGCCACCTCTAAAATATGCAGTCCAAATAAAAATGTTGTTTGCTTTATAACTGCAGTTCCAAGTTAGGTCCCTGAGCATTGTAGGACAAGCAGATTGTCACAGCCAACCAAGAACAGAGCTGCAATATTCCGGATACTAGTCACCTGGAATTTTCAACATGTCATTGGAAGTTCAACTGTAGTTTGGGCCAGGCACAGTGGCTCACACCTATAAAACAAACACTTTGGGAGGCCGAGGCAGGCGGATCACTTGAGGTCAGGAGTTCGAGACCAGCCTGACCAACATGGTGAAACTCGTCTCCACAAACATAGAAAAAATAGCCGGATGTGGTGACAAGTGCCTATAGTCCCAGCTACTTGGGAGGCTGAGGCAAAAGAATCGTTTGGACCCAGGAGGCGGAGGTTAGAGTGAGTTGAGATCGTGCCACTGCAATCCAGCCTGGGCGACAAAGCAAGACTTTATCTCAACAACAACAATAACAACAAAAAAAACTATAATTTGAACTATCCATAAAGAATGTTTATAAGCCAACTTAGAGAACATAAACTATAGAAATGTTAAAACATATATTTTGAAAATTCTTGAGTTTTGATACATCTTCAAATAATGCTATTATAAATATATATATATATATATATATATATATATATATATTTAAAGCAAATGTACTAGTATTTGTTCTTGACAACACTGGTTAGCAGCCACTTGGAGTTTTTTGGTTTTTTCTTTTGAGATGGAGTCTTACTCTGTCACTCAGGCTGGAGTGCAATGGCACGATCTCAGCTCAGTGCAACCTCCACCTCCTGGTTTCTAGTAATTCCCTGGCCTCAGCCTCCTGAGTAGCTGGGATTACAGGGGCGTGCCACCATGTCCAGCTAATTTTTGTAGAGACGGGGTTTTACCATGTTTGTCAGTCTGGTCTCGATCTCCTGACCTTGTGATCTTCTGGCCTCAGCCTCCCAAAGTGATGGGATTATAGGCGTGAGCCACTGTGCCCGGCCTGGAGTTTTATATATATATTCATATGTAAAAGTATTATAAATTTGTTACATGTTTATATTTATATATCTCATATATGTATACACTATTTTTAGGCACTCTATAATTCATATTATATGAATTATAATTTCCTCGTTAATATGAGGAAGGCTTTTCTGCAAATGAGTAATTTTACTGCATTGCAAAATCAGTGATGTGAAATGAGTACTTCTCCATTACAATATGCAATACCAGACTTTCCCCTCTCTCTACACATTTTGTACAATTCCTGAATTGTCAGCTTAGTGGGGGAAAAAAAATGACTTGTCTTATTTTTGAGAATTAAGTTGAGTATACTGTTTTAATTTTAAAACAGGAAAAAAAAAAAAAAAACTAAACAAAGAGCCAGCATGTAAATGTTTATATCTTGTGGTGAAATATGAGAAGTGACCTGGAAAGCTCTTACGTAGAGATGTTGGACAAATCTATTAATGTAGGAAGAGATTGTCTCTATTCCTGCTGAGAATCTGAGCAGTAGAGTAGGCTTATGGAAGAAATGACTATTTCACAAACCATCAGGACACTAGGAGACAATGAAAATAATATTCATCTAGGAAGAATGTTATTGATGACTTAAAGGTTGTTCAATAATAGAGTTTACATATTTCATTAAAGACAAAGAAAATCATAGGTATGTAGGGACATGGGCATTAATTAAATCCTCCTTCCCCTTGAGAAGTGTTTCATTTAGAAGTACAAAGTCATAGAAACAGCTTGGAGGACCTGCATCTGCTCATTGTATGCCTAAATGTCCCCTAAATCTATTTTTTCATCTTTTAAAATAAAAATAAGCTCTGCTCATATCTAGCTTGGATGTTTTCAGGTTGAAATGAATCCTTAGAAAGTCTTCTAGAGCAGTTGATCTTCAATATAGTCTCAAATATCCTAAATCTGCAGACCCACTAATTATTATCTGATAACCAAGTATCTATTCCTAGGTACAAAAGGACTGATCCTTCATTCTTTGCTTGGGCACTAACAATATTAAATTCCAATAACAGTAATTCAATAACAATAGACACAATATTTACCAAGACAATTCTCAGATGCATTAGCAACTGTATTAGTTTCCACTAGGTTACACTCTGCTAACCAATGACTGTAAGCTCCTCTACCCCTGCATTCTGCTACAAAAAAGCGTTGAGAAAGTCTGAGGATGTAGAAAAGCCTCTATTTTTTAAAACTTTATTTCAATAGTTTTGGGGGAACAGGTGGTTTTTGGTTACATGAATAAGTTCCTTAGTGGTAGTTTCTGAGATTTTAGTGCACCTGTCACCTGAGCAGTGTACACTATATCCACCAATATATAGTATTTTATTCCTCGCCCCCTCCAATCCTTCCCCCCGAATCCCCAGTGTCCGTTATATCATTCTTATGCCTTTGTGCCCTTGTAGCTTAGCTACCATTTATAAGTGAGAACATATGATGCTTGGTTTTTCATTACTGAGTTACTTCACATAGTATAACGGCCTCCAGCTCCATCCAGGTTGATGTGAATGCCATTATTTTGTTCCTTTTTATGGCTGCATAGTATTCACAGTATATATGTGTGTGTGTGTGTACATATATATATATATATACACATTATGTGTGTGTGTTATATATATATATACTATGTGTGTGTGTATATATATATGCACACACACACATATATACTATGAATATATATATACATATATATACAACCTAGATGGAGCTGGAAATATGGTGTGTGTATATATATATGTGTGTGTGTGTGTGTATACATATATATATATAAATAAGATGGGTATAAGAAATATGGTATATATATATATATACACACACACACCTGGATGGAGCTGGAAATATGGTATATATATATATATATATATATAT
>NW_022437064.1:3178734-3245549 GCF_009761245.1 Sapajus apella
ATTTTCCTTATCCACTCGTTGGTTGATGGGCATTTAGGATGGTTCCATATTTTTGCAATTGTAAGTTGTGCTGCTAGAAATATGCATGCACATGTTTCTTTTGGGTCAATACCCAGTACTTCAATGGCTGAATCAAATGGAAGCTCTACTTTTAGTTATTTAAGGAATATCTATGCTGTTTTCCACAGTGACTGTACTAGTTAACATTTCCACCAGTAGTGTAAAGGAGTTCCCTTTTCACAATATCCACGCCAACAACTATTATTTTTTATGTTTTAATTATGGCCATTCTTGCAGGAGTGAGGTGGTATCTCATTGTGGTTTCGATTTGCATTTCCCTGATAATTAGTGATGTTGAGCATTTTTTTCAAATGTTTGTTGACTTTCTATATCTTCTTTTGAGAATTGCCTATTAATGTCCTTTACCTACTTTTTGGTTAAATTATTTGTTTTTTTCTTCATTATTTGTTTGAGTTTCTAGTAGATGCTGGATATTAGTCCTTTGTCAAATGCATAGTTTGCAAATATTTTTTCCCACTATGTGGCTTGTCTGTTTACTCTGTTTATTATTTCTTTAACTGTGCAAAAGTTTTTTGGTTTAATTAGATCCCATTTTTTAATTTTTGTTTTTGTTTCATTTGCTTTTGGGTTCTTAGTCATGAATTCTTTACCTCCTGGGTGACAGCTCGAGACTCCATCTCAGGAACAGTGTCTAGAAGAGTTTTCAAAGGTTATCTTCTAGAAGTTTTATGGTTTCAGGTCTTAGATTTAAGTCTTTGATTCATCGAAAGTTGATTTTTCTATAAGGTGAGAGAAGAGGACTCAGTTTCATTTTTCTATATGTGGCCTGCCAGTTATCCCAGCATCAATTATTGGGAGAAAAGCCTTTAGACTCTTCTCTGAGCTATTTCCATCCTACTGAGAAAACTGAGAAGTCACATACACCTGTTTTTGGGTTTTAACAAAAGGTGTGCTGGTCACACCTTGTATATGGTTTCTGCCCTGAGGCCAAATCTGTGGAGGGGTGTGAAGTATATGTTGTATAATTTTACACTTTGTTTTGTGATGCCTTCCTTGTCTTCTTAGTACAAAGATGGCATTTAGATTCCCTTTAACACTAAGAAAACTGCATGGAATTTCAAACTTAAAGAATTTAGCCAGTGAGTTTTTCTCAGTTATCATTCTTTTGTAACATTGGGCATAAGAAACTTACATAACAACCAAGGGTTTTGGTAATATTCAATTTAGTCACAGAATCCATGGCAACATCATCATCTTTGGTAAACAGTCAAGTATTACAGATCAAAAACAGATTGATTTTCATTATACAAAGCTAGCAATACACATGCAGAAATGTTGTGAATGCCATCTTGTTAGATGTTATAACTACAGAGAGTTTTCTAGTTTAGTATGAAATCATTGTGCCCACTGTAACATCACACTTTACTTATCCGGGTCTTTTTCTTTGGTTGCCTTTTAACTTTCAATTCTATTCACTCTTTTACTTGGTATTCTCATCCGTGGTACCATTATCACTTTTTTTTTTTTAATACTCCTTGGGATATATTTCTGAAACTGATTCCTTCCACAATTGCTTTATCTTACTGCTAACATACTTAGTAGGAAATTCCACTTGGATTCCCCTTATGTCAACTTACGATCAATATTTCATAACTTTCCTGATTTACCTCTTTCTCTACCCCTCTTAATTTACATCTACCATCTTACCTTCCCTATTCCTATAGATGATTTTTTACTTCATATCCCAGAATACCAACCTAAAAAACCTGGCTCTTTTCTCTTATGTCCTTAGTATCGACTTCCCCCACTACATCTTTCTAAATATCATACTTAGTCACAAAATCTTAGTGCTCTTTCTTTTAAGATGTTTTACAACCTTCACTTGGTTTCAGTGTTATATAAGTTTTAGGCTTTATTAGTCTGTTTTCATGTCTCTGAAAAAGACATACCGAGATGGGGCAATTTACAAAAGAAAGAGGTTTAATTGGACTTACAGTTTCACGTGGCTGGGGAAGCCTCACAATCATGGCAGAAGGCAAGGAGGAGCAAGTCCCATCTTACATGGATGGCAGCAGGTAAAGAGAGAACAAGCTTGTGCAGGAAAACTCCTCTTTTTAAAACCATCAGATCTCAGGCAGGTGCAGTGGCTCACGCCTGTAATCTGAGCACTTTGGAGGCTGAGGAAGGTGGATCACCTGAGATCAGGAGTTCGAGACCAGTCTGGTCAACATGGCAAAACCCCGTCTCTAATAAAAATACACACACATACACACAAAAGGTGGGCATGGTGGTACATGCCTGTAGTCCCAGCTACTCTGGGAGGCTGAGGCAGGAGAACCCCTTGAACATAACAAAACAATAAAACCATCAGATCTCGTGCATTTTATTTGTTATCACGAGAACAGCACAGGAAAGGCTTGCACCCCATGATTCAGTTACTTCTCACCTGGTCCCTCCCATAACACATGGGAATTCAAGAAGAGATTTGGGTGGGGACACAGCCAAGCCATATCATAGGCTTTATACCTAAGTGACATCAACTTTATCAGCCTTCCAACAAAATTTTTCTCTTTTCTGATTTGCACTGTAACCCATATTAGATTAGTGTCCTAAAAATGAGAAGCCCTGTATTCTTTCTTTCTCAGAAATATTAACTGGTTTCTCGGTCTTTCAGAGTAAAGTGTGCTATCTTTCTCCAAGTATTTAGGATATTGACTTACTATAATAGGATTGGGTTCAGCTGCAATTGACATGACCCAAAATAAAAGGGGCTCAAACAAAATAAATGCCCATGTTCAGGGAGATCCAGGGTAGGTTTGATACTCCATAGTATAAAAGACCCTTGCTCCATTTATCTTGTTATTCCCTCATATGTGGCCTATATTCCTAAATTCATTTCATGGTTCAAGATGGCTCTCCAATTCTGTCTTCAATCCAGTCAGCAAAAATAAGAAATTGGTTTCCCTTATTTAAGGAAACTTCCTGGATGTTGCACTTACCACTGCAGTTTACACCTTTTGGTCAAAACTTATTTTCAAGAACAAATTTAGCTTTAGTCTGACGAACATTTTAGCTGTGGTTGGAATGTTTTTGTCCCCTTCAAAAATATGTTATAATTTAGTTCACAATGCAAAATTGTTGGCAGGTGTGGACATTGGGAGGAGATTGAGTCATGGGACCACCCTCATAAAAGGGCTTCGTGGAGAAAGTTCATCCCTTTTCCACTTTCTGCGCCTTCCACAATGTAAGGACACAGTGTTCTCCACTCTAGAAGATATAGCATCAAGCATCCATCTTTGAAGGAGACAGTACCCCTCACCAGACAGCCAAACCTGCCAATGCTTTGATCTTGGACTTCCCAGACCTCAGAACTGTGAGAAATAAATTTCTGTTCTTTATAAGCTATGTAGTCTTGGGTATTTCATCAAAGTAGCACAAACCAGACTAAAACACTATGTGTCCAGCTAAAAATTGGAAGTTTTGTGACTGAGGTTGATAGGAAAATGGATATATGATTATAAAAAGAAATCTCTGCCACACCTACCTTCTAACTGCTATTTCTTACACCAATTCACCATTCCAGTCAAATGCCCTCCTTAGTCCATTTAAACATAAACTCTTCAAAACACTCCAGCCCGCAGTTGTCTCTGTCCTTCAAACTAGAAGCACTATTGATTTGACAGCTAATCAGGTACTTATTTTGTAACAGCCTTCTTTCTTTTGAGACAATCTCACTCTGTCACCCAGGCTGGCATGCAGTGACACCATCTCCATTCACTGGAACCTTCACCTCCTGGCTTCAGGCAATTCTCATGCCTCAGTGTCCCAAGTAGCTAGACTATAGGTGTGCACCATCTCAGTTAATTTTTGTATTTTTAGTAGAGATAGGGTTTCGCCATGTTGGCCAGGCTGGTCTTGAACTCCTGGCCTCAAGTGATCCATCTGAATTGGCCTCCAAAAGTGATTGAATTACAGATGTAAACTGCCATGCCCAGCCTGTAACAGCCTTCTTAACGTGGTCTTAATAATTAAGGCATTGCTTGAATTTTCCTAGCTAGATTGAGGGAAGCTCCTAAGCACTATATATCCCATCCCCCAACTGCTATTGCTTGGCATATTGCCAGGAAAGTTGAATGACTTGATGGCTATGCTCCATTTTACCTAACAGGCCGACAGCACCAATCTAGCACTATCATATATTATATTATTAGGGAATGGTTATGTATCGTGTGGTATGATGTATGTTATTGCCTTCCATCTCAGCTGCATATATACAGACAAAAGAAGACATTTCAGTAATAAAAATGTGTTAAATCTCTAAAACATTTCCCTTGGTCACTATATTAGAAACATGCAATAGGGGTATTACTGTGTGTATTCACAATTTAACTGTGGAGACAAGTGTCACAAAATACTAATACAATCAACCCTCTGTATCGGTGGAGGATTGGTTCTAGGATCTGTCCCCACCCCCTACCGCTTGGATACCCAAATCCACGAATGCTCAATCCCTTCCATAAAATGGCATAGTAGTATTTGCATATAACCTATGCATATTGTATGCTTTAAATCATCTCTAGATTGCTTATAATACCTAATACAATGCCAATGCTATGTAAATAGTTGGTACACTATATGGTTTAGGGAATAACAGGAAAAATAATCTGTATATGTTTAGTACAGATGCAACCATAATTTTTAAAATTTTAAAATAGAGAGATAGAGAAAGTCTCTTGCTTTGTCACCCAGGCTGGAATGCAGTAGCATGATCATGGCTTACTGCAGCCTTGAATTTCTAGGCTCAAGGGATCCTCCTGCCTCAGGCTCCCTAGTAGCTGGGAGTACAGGTGTGTACCACCATACCCAGCTAATTGAAAAAAAAAAAATTTAGAGACAGGGCCTTGCTATGTTGCCCAGATTGATCTTGAATTCCTGGCTTCATGTGATCCTTTCACCTCAGCCTCCCAAATTGTTGAGATTACAGACATGAACTATCACACCCCAAACGTAGCTTATTATTATTATTATTATTATTATTTTTCTTGAGACCGAATCTCATTCTTCACCCAGACTGGAGTGCAGTGGCACGATCTCTGTTCACTGCAGCCTCTGCCTCTGAGTTCAAGTAACTCTCATGCCTCAGCCTCCCGAATAGCTGGGATTTCAGGTGCATGCCACCACACCACACTAATTTTTGTATTTTTAGTAGAGACAGGGTTTTGCCATGTTGGCCAGGTTGGTCTTGAACTCCTGGCCTCAAGTAATCCACCTGCTTCGGCTTCCCAAAGTGATGAGATTACATGCATGAGCCACCGTGCCTGATAACACCTAGCTTAAATTGTGAGTATTTTTGATCCTCGGTTGGTTGAATCCACAGATGCAGAACACAGGGATGCAGAGAAGAGGACCAACTATATAGGCAAATACACTATTATTTAGGAAAAAAAATTCAATATATGGACCCCTCTCCCTGCCCTGAAAACCGTAAAGATCAATATCGATATCAATAATAGATAATAAAATGATATGATAAGAATCTTGATTTTTAAAATTTAAAACAGTAAATTTCCAAAAATTCTGAGGACTAACATATGGAAAAAGCAAATTATTGCTATATTAAAAGGGATATTGGGTCCCATGATCTTTGTTTTTCCTGAAATGGCAGTTGATCTGGGTTGAGTAGATTCTGCTGATCTTTGTAATCTATTCCCTGCATTTGTGAATTGTTACCTGTGTGCAATCTGTGATCATGAGAAGTGCGAAGCTGGGCAGTTTGGAATTTAAATTGATGGCTTTGGTTTCATCAGCACCGAATTAAACACACTGGCTTCTCAACCTAAACAATTCAGAAAGGACTATGGCCTTAGTGTCAAAAATATTATTACATCACTTTACATTTTCTTTCACACTTTATGAAACCCTTTCACAAGTCTATCAAGTTGGTTTATATGGTGTTACGAATCCTTATTTAATAAAGAAACTGTACCTCAGTGTTTGACATACTTTAGGCCATATAGCAAGTAAGTGGCTACCCAGACTCAATCCTAATTCTTTTACTCTAGGTCAATATTTTGTATAATACCACACTGGAACTCACTTATTGACAGCTGTGTAAGTCCTTGAAGGGTTATATTTTGCCTAGATGCCCTAGGTTGAGGGAACCAAGATTCTAACGTGGATTTCCTGATGAGAAGAATTTAGCCATTATCTATCTAGGCTAATATCCTTGGATATAACTGTGGAACTTACTCATATTTTCTTAAAAAGTAGGTTTTTAAAGCAAGATGTAGTTGAGAAGTTTGTAATTCCCAATTGTAAGACTCTCTAATTCTCTACATAAAAAGACAAGAACAACAGTTAACATACATGCTAGTGTTTCAAAGGAGATAGTAACTAGTCATGGAAAATCTGGCTTAGTTAGGAAAGGCTATTAAGGAAAGAGTCAATAATGGATCCATCTACCTCATATTAGGAATTTGTTGTTGTTTTTTTTGAGACAGGGTCTCAGTTTATCACACAGGCTGGAATTTAGTGGTGTGATCATGCTTTGCTGCAACCTCAACCTCCTGGGCTCAAGTGGTCCTCTCAACTCAGCCTCCCAGTAGATGGGACCACAAGCAGGGGCCGCCATGCTTGGCTAATTTTTATAATTTTGGTAGAGATGGGGTTTCACTATGTTGCCCAGGCTGTTCTTGAACACCTGGCTGAAGCAATCCTCTTGCCTTGGCATCCCATATTTTTTATGACAAGAGAACTAATTGGGTATGCCATTAAATAAAAATAATTACATAGCTCTGGCTAGGTAGATTACATACATGTATTACTATTAACCCAAGTACTGGAAAGATAAACCAAGAATATTAATATATTTGCATCTTATCTTCTCCAGGGGGGCAAGAAACGGAGCAGGAAATAACCACACCACTCTTCGAAAAGTGCAGGAACTAATGCTGTCCTGTTCTCTGAAGGAAAACTATTGAGTTATTAAACCAATTTTGGATTTTAGTTTGGATGTTGGATGACTTGGTTGTGTATACTTTGGGCAGATTTCAGGCTTGCTGCTTCCGCATCAAAGAAAGTATACCAGACAGCAAAAAAGATTTAGGAATAAAAGATATTTTATTTCATCCCTCTCCAGCATTCAATGTAGAAAATACTAGCAGTTATTTACCGAGAGCTTATACATGCCAAACACAGCTACCATCTACACTGCATACCTTTTCCCTTAATCTTTCAACCATGTGAAAATAGACGATACTATCTTTTTTTTTTTTTTTTTTTTTTTTTTTTGAGATGGAGTTTCACTCATGTTACCCAGGCTGGAGTGCAATGGCGCTATCTCGGCTCACCGCAACCTCCGCCTCCTGGGTTCAGGCAATTCTCCTGCCTCAGCCTCCTCAGTAGCTGAGATTACAGGCACGCAACACCATGCCCAGCTAATTTTTTGTATTTTTAGTAGAGACGGGGTTTCACCATGTTAACCAGGATGGTCTCGATCTCTTGACCTCGTGATCCACCCGCCTCGGCCTCCCAAAGTGCTGGGATTACAGGCTTGAGCCACCGCGCCCGGCCTGATACTATCTTTTCATAGAAAAGGAACTCGAAGTTCCTAAAGATTAGTAACTAACATGACACAGTGAGGAGGAGGCAGAACAGAATCCATCTCTACTTTCTTCTGAGTTCATCCTCCTAATCACTATTGAGAGAGGCAACAATAAATTCCTTTTGTTGGACTTCATAGCAAAGAGTTGGCAGAGTATTATCCAAACTAGAGCGTATTATGTTGGTTTGTTATATATCACAAAGTTTCCCTGGAGCCATCGTTAACTATTATAACAGGTTTTATAGCTTAATATATCATCATTATATCATCAGTAGGAAAACTGATTGCTGGGCGCGGTGGCTCACGCCTGTAATCCCAGCACTTTGGGAGGCCCAAGTGGGCGGATCAAGAGGTCCGAAATTCGAGACCAGCCTGGCCAACATAGTGTAACTCAGTGTCTATTAAAAATACAAAAAAAAAAAAAAAAATTAGCCGACCGTGGTGGCAAGTGCCTGTAATCCGAGCTACTCCGGAGGCTGAGGCAGAAGATTCGCTTGAACACGGGAGGTAGAGGTTGCAGTGAGCTGAGATCTCCCCAAAGCCCTCCAGTCCGGGCGACAGTGCGAGATTCCGACTCAAAAAACAAACAAAAAACAA
Source organism: Sapajus apella (assembly GCF_009761245.1). Lineage (NCBI taxonomy): Eukaryota > Metazoa > Chordata > Mammalia > Primates > Cebidae > Sapajus > Sapajus apella. Next base: position 3,186,956 of record NW_022437064.1, read on the forward strand.
ACCGATGAACTCTTGCTGTCGACGACATCGTAAGAGTTCCTTGGTTTTAAGGGGAAGAAATAATAATCCTCAATGTCAAAATTGTTGGGAAGCTCTTCTCTAGAATTTATCTCACCGAAATGGAAAGGTCCTCTAATTCGATAAAATCTTTTAAATTGAAACCTAATCTAAGGTACCTTAGATTATATGTTTCAAAATGTTCTTCACATTGAAACTATTCAATTATGTTAAAAATGTTTTACACTAAAACACGATAAATGAGATTGAGACACTACTGTCCCCAACATCTGGAGATGTACACAGGTGTTAATAATCTACTAGTTGTAAGGATAGTACTGTGTGTACAGTACCATTATTTTACCCTCATCATTTGCAATTGATTGAACGGACCCTCTGTAACTGCCTGTGAATCATGTCAGTGTCACTCCATCGATATTTGCCGAATATTTGTCATGTGGCAAAGTATTTATTGTACAAAAGTTGACACATAATAACTGAGGTTTCACTGAGCTTTACACACCAGGCTACAGGTACAACCCATTGATGTGTAGTCTCCAAAAATATAGTTTATGCTTTAAGAATACTGCGTCGCCAGAAACTCCCTATGTGTAGACAAAAAGGGTTTTGTGAACAGCGAGGTGACTTGGCTTCACCGTTTGTTGCCACAGAACCATTCCGTGGGAGATTTCGTAAGCAGTGAGGAAGGGAGAGGCGGAAGACTCGGCTGAAAATAAAGTGGGAGCAGCGGGTCGTGATCTGTCGGTGGCTGGGGACTCGCATGGAGGGAATAAACACGGAATCTCTGCTAAGGCTGTGCAAGGCGTCCGGGCAAACCTCACGCTACTCTCACTGTACTCTTTCGCGCCACCTGTCAGACGGGAGGAGCTGCCAGGGATTGAGAGGGTTAGGAGAGGGTGCTTGGGGTCCCGGAAGGCGGCTGCGGGCCTCAGGTCTCCGCCCAAGAGGCGCTGGGGGTGGGGCTGGGAGTGGTGGGGGCGGCGTGCTAGATCCCGAAGAGATTTCACTCGTTCCCTGGAGCCCCGCTAGGGGACTCGGGCGCTACCGCCCGCCCCTCCCCTGAGGCCTCAGCTCCTCCTCCCAGGCACGTGACCGCAGCCGGCTGGTAACTGCGCTCCCGCAGCGTAGCTCGCTCTGTTTCTTCCCTCCCGCCGCGGTGCCCTTCTTCTCCTCAGTTCCCATCCCTCCGCTCTCCCCCGCCTTGCTCTCCACGCCCCAATCGCGGCTTCAGTTTAGAAGCGCCCGCCCTTCAGCCCTTTTCGTCGCTTGCTCATTGGCTGAGGTCTCAAGGACGCGTCCCGAGGGCGGGTGGCAGCCATTGGTGGGATGAGCAATCCGAGTTCCCGGATGAGGGAACATTCTGCAGTATAAAGGGAGCAGGGAAGGCGGGAGACAGCGCAGTTTGAATCGCGGTGCGACGGAGGAGTAGGTGGTGGGATCTCGCCGTGGGTCTGATTAGCTCTTTCTCTGCCTTGCTTGCTTGAGCTTCAGCAGAATTCGAAATGGTAAACTTCGCAGAGGCGCTCGATGACTCCGCGGGTTTTTGCTGGCGGGAGAAAAACCCGTTACACAGGGGGATGGGGGTGAAGTGGCGACGGTTGGGAACGCGCGGAGACAGGATTTAGAAAGGGGGGGAGGTGTTTTTTCAGCTGCTAGGGGAGCAGCCTCGGATCTCGCAGCGGGCGGTGACGGTTGGTTGGGTGGCGCGCGCAGCGCCGCTGGGGGCCGGCGGACGGGCGGAGGCGCGCGGCCGCCGCGAGCGCGCGGCAGGGGGCAGGCAGGCGGGCGGGGTCGCCCCTGCGGCGCCCGGCGGGCTGGAGACCCCGGCGGGGTGCGGGGACGCGCTCTTGCCGGGACGCGCTGCGGTGGGGGATGGGCGCGCCGCCTTGGTAATTCTATATTCTCCGTTCCTCCTCCGCTCGCGGGCGTGTGCGCGCCGCAGGCTGGCGGTAAGGCTGGGAAGGACTCCGGAAAGGCCAAGACAAAGGCGGTTTCCCGCTCGCAGAGAGCCGGCTTGCAGGTCAGTAGTTGTTCGTGCAGTCTGGGATTCGTGATGTTTTCTTTGCATTTCCTTTCTTGTTTATCATCGCTCTCGCTGGGCGTTTTGTGTATGCGTGGGTGATGCGGTGTAGCGACTTGGGTTGTCCATACGATAAATATGGGGGGGAGAAATCACGTGTTTCGATGTCGGCACGCGTTGCTGCGCCCGTGCCCCTTGCTTTGGCGCGCGTATAATTTCCCCATCTCTAGTTCTCATATTTTTGCGTATTTATGTTTGTGTATGTTTAAAATTTAAGTTCCCAGTGGGCCGTATTCATCGACACCTGAAATCTAGGACGACCAGTCATGGACGTGTGGGCGCGACTGCCGCTGTGTACAGCGCAGCCATCCTGGAGTACCTCACCGCAGAGGTAAATGGGTGAACGCCTATAATCCGGAGAAGGTTTTGGGGGCGGGGAGGCGGCGAGAGGGAAGGAGGAAAGTGATGCAAGAAAACTCCCAGGCCCTGAACGCGGCGAGAGGCCTAAGAGAACGCTAGAGGGAGCTGGTGTTCAACAAGGATCCTCCTGAGCTTGAGTTCTCTGTTCTTGGAAATAAAATTGCGTGCCCCCTGTATATCTTGCCAGTCAGACAGTGGGGAACGACTCCAGCTGGTAGGTCTACGTTCGTGAGGGTTTTATTCTGCTCTCTGAATCTTAGCCAAAGGAAAGTTGGAAGGGAACTGATTAGATTCTGCCTTCTAGGTACTGGAACTGGCAGGAAATGCATCAAAAGACTTAAAGGTAAAGCGTATTACCCCTCGTCACTTGCAACTTGCTATTCGTGGAGATGAAGAGTTGGATTCTCTCATCAAGGCTACAATTGCTGGAGGTGGTATGTAACTACTAAAATTTTAAACAATTCAAAGGAAGGAATTCTTTGCTGTTTTAATTTTTTTTGTTAGTAGTTTTTATGGAAGAGGACATTCATTTTCATTGATACAAGTATGGTTGTATCATGAAATTTGATTTATATGTATAACTCAATTTTTATGTCATACTTGAGCTTCACGTTTTTAAAGATAGCTTTCAAGTCGAACAGTGTATACTTTATTGGTTTCAAATACTGTAATTTTTAAAAAATCTTAAGTAGAATTAATTCCTGTGACTCTCCTAGGTGTCATTCCACATATCCACAAATCTCTGATTGGGAAGAAAGGACAACAGAAGACTGTCTAAAGGATGCCTGGATTCCTTGTTATCTCAGGACTCTAAATACTCTAACAGCTGTCCAGTGTTGGTGATTCCAGTGGACTGTATCTCTGTGAAAAACACAATTTTGCCTTTTTGTAATTCTATTTGAGCAAGTTGGAAGTTTAATTAGCTTTCCAACCAACCAAATTTCTGCATTCGAGTCTTAACCATATTTAAGTGTTACTGTGGCTTCAAAGAAGCTATTGATTCTGAAGTAGTGGGTTTTGATTGAGTTGACTGTTTTTAAAAAACTGTTTGGATTTTAATTGTGATGCAGAAGTTATAGTAACAAACATTTGGTTTTGTACAGACATTATTTCCACTCTGGTGGATAAGCTCAATAAAGGTCATATCCCAAACTAGTTGTGTTTTAAATTTGCTTGGTTTGATTGTTTATAGGAACATGTTTTGAAAATCCCATCTAGCAGCAATAACTAAGCACATTTCCTGATGACCGAACTGTCAAATCTGTAGAGCAACAAAGTGAGATAGCCCAAGTATGTATATTTCAATGTTGTATTTATGAGCTACTAAAGTTTTTCAATTTAAAAGTTGGCAGGAGCCGGAATGGGATTGTTAGTTTCTTAGGCTAAGTGTGACCATTTCAGTTTGTACATTGGCTTTGCTTGCTATGTGACAGCAGTACACCAGTATGCTGTCAGTGTGGTGGGCTTCGGGAGGGAGAGGATTAGTAGGAGTGTCCTGTATATCCACAGAAGGAACTCTGAAGTTAAACTTTGGAGATAATAGTGCTGTGTGCCAGGCCCTGCTTTGAAGTTTAAGTGCTCAGTAACAGCACTGGGGATATACTCTCTATTTTATCTAAGAGAAGCAGGGTTTCTATTTGAAAGTACCGAGTTATGGTAGTAGCAGGATTAACAATAGCTTGGCTCACGGTATAGCTATGGTTGGGTTGAGCAGATCGTTTCGACAGTTTGTCATGATTTTTTTAAAAATGGAAAATTTGCATATAGCAAACATTTCCCCCCACTGTGGAGACTAACATGACATGGTACTTCCAAGAGGTAATGTTACCCAAATAGGAAAGAAAAGATGAAATCAAAAGTTAGGGCAACACATAAGGGGCTGGTACCTGCCTTGTTTTCGCTACACAGCATTAGGACCACTCTGCACCACTCATTGCAAACTAAAAATTAAACTTATTTGGATAGCCTGACATCTGGGTCAGTAAAAACGTGCAGCTGAAATAAGGCTGTAATACATGCCAGAAGATAGGTTCAGACGACACTCGAACGTGTCCCGGAAGTACTGACACCGTGGTCCTCACCTGGCCGCATCTTCCCTCGGCTGAGGGGCCCAGAGACGGGCCTCCAAGTCCTGGGAATTTTCCTGAAAACGAGTGTCCCCCTTTCCCCATCCCGTCCTGGCCCCATCTGCGAGAGCCGCGCCCGGAGGTCACAGGGCACGGCGCTTTTAATGCCCGCAGCCGGGTCCCGGGCCCGGCGGAACCCCTCCTCGCGACTGGCAGCTCGGCTGCTAGCGCCCGCCTCCCGTGCAGGTCAGCTTCCAGCCTGCCCGCGCCAGGCGCGGACCACCAAGTCGGGTGGGACGCAGGGGCCCAGGAGCTTGGTCCCGGGCCGGGACGGATGCGACTCGCGCCCTAGCTGCCCGCGGGGGGCGGGGAGGCCGCCGTGAGGAGGCGGAGCTGCTAGGCCCGCCCGTCCGCCCAGGCCGTCGCCGCCGCTGCCGCGGTCCCCTGCGCTCCTCCCCGCTCGCCGCCGCACGCCCCCAGCCGGACCCGCCTCGCCTCCTCCGCGGCGGCGGCGGCTTCCGCCCCTCATAGTTGCGCGGCCGGAGGAAACGGAAGAAGGAGCAAGCTATGGAGGGCAACCGGGATGAGGCTGAGAAATGTGTCGAGATTGCCCGGGAGGCCCTGAACGCCGGCAACCGCGAGAAGGCCCAGCGCTTCCTGCAGAAGGCCGAGAAGCTCTACCCACTGCCCTCGGCCCGTGGTGAGACCTCAGCGTCCCTTCCCTCCCTGGCCAATCCCCAGACCACTGCTTAGTCCGCCCCTGCCCCCGCTTCAGCCCCTCCTGGGAGCCTGCGGGGCTCCCGGCCTGCCTGGGCCAGCCCCAGCCCTGGGCCCGGGGGGAGCATCCCGACACACCCCCGCCCCGGCCCCGGCTGGGGCTCTGGGAGAGCTGCCCAAGGCTCTTCTGCACCCACCTGCCCGCCGGCTCCGCGTTCCTCTGTCTTAAATGTCCAGGTTTCATTCTCCCTGGAGGAGACTTGTCTGGTCCGTTCTTACCACAGCGAGGCTTTATTTGTATCTGTGTTGTTTGATTATGTGGCCCCCTGCCTCCCCATTCTCCGTCCCGCATAAGGCCTAGGCCCCTAACGGAGTGAAAGAAACAGGGTACTCTAGTGGCTAATCTCAGGTTCCATCATTTCTGGGATCTGTAGAAAACTGTTCCCAAAGCAAACATCGAATACCTGAGATGACATTGCTTTTCCCTGGGAGAGAGTTCCTTTAGAAGAGAAGAGCACAAGTTGGGCAAGAATGGTCAGGAGTCAGTAATGATTGCTGAATAGTATCTGATTTGATAACACCATAATTATCAACAAACCTAATATCTGAGGAATATGGTACTGGACTTTATACAGTTGAATTCAGTTTATTTATTGTCCTACTCAATAGGTGTCAGAGCAATAATAGCCAACATTTATTTAGCGCTTACAGAGTGCCAAGAGTTGTGCCTAACATTTTGCATGAATTATTTCATTTATTCCTCAGAACAATTTTGTGTAAAAGGTGCAGGATTCATTTGACCAGGTTTACCCATGTGGGAACAGACTTTTCGATGAATGAATGAATGAATGAATTCGCGAATGAATGAAAATATTTTACCCAAGGTCATACAACAATTAGTGGCAAAGTCAGAATAGTAGCTGAGCTTTCAGACTTCAAAATGCCTTTAACCACTACACCATTGACTTGCCATTAGTATTTCCAGGTTAAGAAAAATGTTATATATGGATTTAATTAATTGTAGAAAATTGTTAATGAAAATGAGGGGCCATTTGTTTTATTGTCTCCTAAATTTTGTTTTCTGTGTCACTTGAAGCCCTGTGCTCTTTGCTTTTCTCTCTATCCTTTCCATTACATTGCCTTCGAACACCGTACTCAAGAGAACAGGAAAATAAAGTGAAAGAAAAGAGTTTATAATTTTTTAAGTTGCGGTTTAAAAATTTACCGTCTAAACTGTTCTCTCCCCACCCCACCCCCACACACATAGTTGGAGTCTCGCACTGTTTTCTGGGCTGGACTCCGCCTCCTGGGTTCAGGCGCTTCTCCTGCCTCGGTTTCCCGAGTAGTTGGGATTACAGGCACCCATCACCACGACTGGCTAATTTTTTTTTTTTTTATTTTTAGTAGAGATGGGGTCGTGATCCGCCCGCCTTGGCCTCCCAAAGTGCTAGGTTTACAGGTGTGAGCCACCGTGCTCTGCCGGTCTTAACTATTTTTAAGTGTACAGTTCAGTAGTGAAGTATGTTGACATTGTTTTGCAAGGACTCTTCAGAACTTTTTCATCTTACAACACAACTGTGTATTAATTAAACAGCTCCCTATTGCCCAGTCTCCCAAGTCCCTGGCAACTACCATTCTACTTTGTGTTTCTGTGGATTTAACTACTTTAGATATCTCAGATAGGTGGACTCATACAGTATCTTTTTGTGACTGTCTTACTTAGCATAATGTTCTCAAGTTTCATTTATTATTGTAACATGTGAAGGATTCCTTTTTAAAAAAAATACTGAATAGCCTGGGTGCAGTGGCTCACACCTGGTAATCCCAGCACTTTGAGAGGCCGAGGCGGGCAGATCATTTGAGGTCAGGAGTTTGAGACCAGCCTGGCCGATATGGTGAAACCCCATTTCTACTAAAAATACAAAAAAATTAGCCAGACCTGGTGGCGCATGCCTGTAATCCCAGCTACTAGTGGACGCTGAAGTGGGAGAATTGCTTGAACCCTGGAGACTGAGGTTGCAGTGAGCCAAGCTTTCGCCACTGCACTCCAGTCTGTAGCAAGACTCCGTCTCAAAAAAAAAAAATAATAATAATAATAATAATATTCCATTGTGTATATACACACCACATTTTGTTAATCCATTCATCTGTCTATGGACTGTGGACGTCTGTGTTCCTTTCACCTCTTGGCTATTATGTATAATGCTGCTATGAACAAGGATGTGCAAAGATCCTGCTTTCACTTATTTTGGATACCCAAAAGTGGGATTGCTGGATCATATGGTGATTCTATTTTTAATTTTTGAGGAACCACAATACAGTTTCTGTAGCGGCTGCACCATTTTACATTCCCATGAACAGTACATAGTGTTTCAGTTTCTCACCATATTTGCCAACACCTGTTTTCTGTTTTTTCTTTGTTTTGATAGTACCCATCCTATTGGGTGGGAGGTGATATCTCATTGTGGTTTTGATTTGCATCTTCTCTAATGATTAGTAACGTTGAGCGTCTTTTTATATGCTTATTGGCTATTTTTATGCTATCTCATTTTTGGAGAAATGTCTATTCAAGTCCTTTGCCCATTTTTAAATTAGGTAACTTGTTTTTTGGTGTTGAGTTGTAGGAATTCCTTGTTTTTTCTGGATATTAACCCCTTATCAGATATGTGATTTGCAGATATTATCTTCTATTTATATGTTGCCTTTTCACTTTATTGATTGTGTCATTTGATGCACAGAACTTTTTGAGTTTGTTGTAGTGCCATTTGTCTATTTTTGCTTTGTTTTTTATACTTTTGCTGTCATAGTCAAGAAATCTTTGCCAAGAGTTAATTATTTTTTAATCTTCCCCTAGTGCTGAATATGATTTCATTTAGTCATTATCCAGTCCTAGAGGGACAGTTTTAACATTAAGCGAGTAGACATTCTAGACAGAATAACTTGGCTTTTGAAGCCTGACTCTCCACCTACTAGCATTTAACCTTATTCTTGAGCAGGGTAGAGCTCTAGCCTTTAGCTTTTTCATTTGTAGAATGGAGACAATATACTTAATCTCATAGTGCTGTTGTGAGGATTAAATGGGTTAATACAGGTAAAGCATTTAACAATAAGCACTCAATTAATTTTAGTATCATCTCCATTTTACAAGTGTGAAGCTCTGAGAATTCTTAAAACCCACCCAAATTTACACAATCTGTAATGCTTCTGTCATGCAGAATTTGAATGAATTTCTTAAAAGACACTGTAATGTACCAAAGCACAACACAGTTTCTCTTGAAGACATGAATGGAGGAAGAATTAAGATATTTAAGGGGTGAAAGTTGGTAGTACGAATGTAAGGTAGTTTGTGATTACCAAATAAAGTGATAGGGATAACTGTGTAGTCCAAAAACTTTAAGTTCAGATGCAGACGTTGTCTCTGACTCCTTTTTAAGCGGTGACAAATTACTTAACTTCTTTAGTTATATGTAAAGTGAAGATCTCATCACAGGATTTATGTGAGCTGAAATAACGTTATGTGCCAGGACTCAGAAAAGTGTATTTTATATAGAACATTCTAGAAGATGTTTATTAGTACAATTTAAGAATTCAAGAGAGAGAAAGATCTAGGACATTTGTGTGAAATCCTGATAAATATGTCATATAGAAGGAAGTTGAAGCTGTTGGTTACAGTGAGAAATTTTAGCCCTGAATTTCACTTATTCTCGATTACTACCAAATTCTTATAACTTAGAAAGTTGACTGAATGTTCCTCTGGATGTGCTTAAACTAAGAGAGGCAAAAGAAAAGATCACATTTTGATTTCCATTGTTCTTACATGATAAGTGGAAAAATATGAGACTAAATTCCTGCCAATTTCCAGGACTTTCTGACCTCTTAAAATTTTATTTTTGCCAGGTAAGAAGTCTGATATATAAGGTAGTTTCAGAAATTGGCAAGAGTTTTTCTTAACAAAAAATTAGATGCCCCAAAAGGATCTAGGATACTGTTTCTTTCCATGTTTTTAGTTGAGGATATTATTTTACAGTTTACTTATTGCAGTGGACTTCTAAGTGAATTTAATTGTATAACTTTCAAGTATTTTATGAGTTTAGGTTTGAAAGTATAGATATATGTGAATAGTTACCACACAGGAAATATAAATATTTTAGAAAAATGTCTGTGAGCAGAGCTCAGTAACTCTATAGCTTCTGAATAAACTGTACATTTGTTGAGTTATTGATATGTTCTGGATTTTCAGAGAAGGATACAGTCTCACTGTTTTAATGCTTTACATTGCAATTTTAATACTTTAGTGCTTCCTAGTAATTGGGAGATAGTTTGTAGATTTCTTTTTATAGTAATTTGAATTTTATAGTAATTTTATAGTAATTTGAATCAATTGATGGCCTACAGCCATCAAAAGGACATTCTTCATCTACTGTAATGAATAGATAAGTATGATAATCCAAATTATATATTGAATAATATATAATTTGTAGCATCTATCTGCACAATAGCAATTTAAATAGTCCTTTTTCTTCCTAATTTTTTCTACATTATTTTAAAATTTATATCTAATAACAAATTCAAGTTTTGTCTCTTTTTGTCTCACTTAAAATGGTTTAAAAAGTAGCTTTTAAAATTGTCATTATACATCTGGAGTGTTATCCACCATATTCTTTTTAAGATAATTTCATTTTTATGTGTGTTTCTGACTTAATTAAAATTTAGTGACAAGTACAAATTATACATTCAGAACAATTATTCCTATGGCACCAACTGAAGTATTACAAAATGATTTCCAAATTTCAGCTAGTAGCCAAACTATTTCAGATATTACAGTTGAAGAAAGGATACTGAATTTGGGTTTGAATCTTAATTTAATAGTGATGTGACCTTGGGTATATAGCTTAATCTTTCTGAGCCTCAATTTTTCCTCATCTATAAAATGGATTTTGATTTATTCAACAGATTTTTACTGAATATACACTTTTCTGTGCCAGACAATATTCTAGGAACTGGGGATTCAGTGGATAGTAAGACAAACTTCTTGTTCTCATGGAGCTTACATTCTAGAGGAAATATGAAATATCTGTCTGGTATATGACATAATAATTCCATTTTTGTCATTGCCTCTTCCTTTCCTGAGCCTCAGCTTTCTCATTTGTAATCCTCACAGGCTTATTTTGAGAATATTTTACTGTCTTAATTGCTGTAAGCATGTCATGTATTATTTCTGTAGACAAAAAAAAAAAAAAAAAAAAAATAGGGCCTTGGAGTTGATAATGTAATATTTGTCTCTTCTGTCATTTGTTAAAGTACTTATTTGAGTATAAGATAATTGCTTTAAATTTGGAGTAATCTTAATTTGGATTCCACTACTTATTCCATGCTTTGTTAACATTTAGTTCTTCTGCCTTGCTGACTTCATCCCTTGTATTGTCTATGTATATAGTTGTCTCTCTCTTAAATTTAAAATATCTTAGGGGTCAGGAGCCATTTTATTCTTAATTATCTTTTTTATGCCCATGATGCCTAACAGTATTTTGCATATATTTGTGACATCTATGGGCCTGGATTTTCTAGAATGATAGCTGTTTATTTAATTTTACTTTCTTCAATAAAGAGAATTTGTAAAATAAATAAATGAAAATTTTATAGCTGTAAGTCTTTCTATATTAATACATTCACAAATGAAGCTTTTCTATAGTCAGCCTAAGTTCATAAAAATATTATAGGCATTGTCTCTATAGCAAAAATTTGGAAAGTGTATAAATGTCCATTAGTGGAAATTGGTTAAATTTATTGCATTCATAAACTATGCACCTATTAAAAATGATGACATGGACCTGTGTTTATTGCTATAAAGTGATATCTATAATGTGTCAACAATTGAATGAAATTAAGCTAAAAACTTATATAGATTATTCTATTTTTTTTTTTTTAATAATGTCTAAAAATCTAGACAGCTAGCTAACTAGAGTAACCAAAATGGTATAGTAATTTCAGGGAGGGGGATTTAGAAGTGATTTTTACTTTGTTATGTTTTTTAATGAGCTGAACATACATGTTTGTATAATCACACAAATAAAAGCTATTTATATTTTGTGAGAAAGATAAAAAATCTATTTGTGTTTCAAATTATGTGTTTTGATATTCAATTCAGCTAATGATAGACATTATATAGAAGTACAACGGAAACTTAAGAATAAAACTAGATCTCAGTTCTTCCTTTTTGGATTATTGACATAAATTTTTTTTTTTTTTTTTTTTTTGGAGACGGAGTTTCACTCCTGTTACCCAGGCTGGAGTGCAATGGCGCGATCTCGGCTCACCGCAACCTCCGCCTCCTGGGTTCAGGCAATTTTCCTGCCTCAGCCTCCTGAGTAGCTGGGATTACAGGCACGCACCACCATGCCCAGCTGATTTTTTGTATTTTTAGTAGAGACGGGGTTTCACCATGTTGACCAGGATGGTCTCAATCTCTTGACCTCGTGATCCACCCGCCTCAGCCTCCCAAAGTGCTGGGATTACAGGCTTGAGCCACCGCGCCCGGCCGACATAAATATTTTTAATTCTATATTAACTTTTTCGTTGGTCTTTAATATGGAATATACTTAATTACATGCAGATTATGTTAAAACTCCCAGTAGAGCAGTATGTCTGGAAGGTAAATGCACAAAATAAGATTGGATAAAATCTTTCATAAAAGTGAATCTCTCGGTTTGTAAGTACTATCCCAATTAATGTTTGTAATACTGTATATTATTGTAAAAGAGATCCCTTGTGGTAGCTCAGACATTTAATAAATCAGAAAAATCCAATGTGTTCTGAATTCTCACTGTAGTTAAACTGAATTATCTTCTTAGGCATCAGTTCCAGTGATTGTTAGTCCTGACAAGCTTGCTGATTCCATTTTTATGATGATTAAACTGGATTTTGAGGCCCAGAAGTAATATAACTTGTCCACATTTTTACTTGATGCAGCAAAGGTTGTGTAGTATGAGCTCATATATGCACACAGCTACTCTTAGGCAGAAAGCTCTAAGCATGAAATTCCAGAAAAATTTTCATTATCATAGTAACTGCCAAAAATCTGTAACAACTATATGATTCCACTTCAGCAATATCCAAAATCTAGGTGTTAACATGGAAATGTCCAGAAGAACAATGGGCTAACATGTTTGTGCTAAGAATGAAAGGGAGAACTTACAGATAACTTCTAATTAGCATGCATCAGGTCATCGTGGCTACCTTTATTTTGTTTTATTTTTTATTTCATATTATTTTTTGAGATGGAGTCTTGCTGTGTCATCCAGACTGGAGTGCAATGGTGCCATCTCAGCTCACTGCAACCTTCGCCTCCCGAGTTCAAGCGATTCTCCTGCCTCAGCCTCCCAGGTAGCTGGGACTATAGGCGTGCATCACCACGTCCAGGTAATTTTTGTATTTTTAGTAGAGATGGGGATTCGCCATGTTGGCCAGGCTGGTCTTGAACTCCTGACCTTAGGTGATCTACCCGCCTCAACCTCCCAAAGTGCTGGGATTATAGACATGAGCCACTGTGCCCAGCTGGTGGCCACGTTTGAATATTAAACATATTTAACCACTTTCATATCTGGCTCCACAATTTTGAAAAAGTAATTTTTTTCATTTATTAGCTGAAATATTTATATATAGCGACACTTCCCCCTCTACGTGTCTTATGGTTATGCAGTGGTATAGTTCATATAAGAAAATCATGATAAATACTTGATTGCTTTTATCAGTTTTCAAGAAAAGGAGCCTGTTCCTTTTCATTCTCCAAAAAGTAGCCAGTTATTATTTTTTAGGTTTTTAGTCAGTGGGAGCCCCTTTATATTAGTACTTGAGTTCTGTGGACACATGTCCAGTATTCTTTAATAGTTCCTTTGCTCTTTGGTATAGCAGAATATTTCAGGTATCTCTTGAACATATCCTATGCTAGACCTAGAATCAATGATATTTCTCCAATAAACCTGGTTTCTTTTAGTGGAAAATGGTGTTTCAGCATCACAGTTCAGGCACTAGGGATGCTATGGCCACTAGACTGTACATTGTTTCTGGGCCTTTTCAGGGCAGACAGCTTTGTGGAGTGTGTTGTGTGTTGTGCTTTTGTTTTGTTTTGTTTTGTTTTGTTTTTTGAAGATAAAACAGCTTATAAGTTTATACTTCCAATTCAAGGTAAGCATAGTTCAGGGTTTTAACTTAAACTTTTCTAGCTTATATTTCTATGTAGTTTTTTTCCTCAGTGGTAAGCATAGTTTTCAAAGACATAGGTAATTATAGAATATGTCATGACTTCATGCCATGTCATGTACACAGTAGTTTCAAAGTAGTAGTATCAGTACTACCCCAGAAATATAATTATTTAAAACAGTTAAATTTACTTTGCATATACAATCAGTTCTCTGCATTTGTGGTTCCACATTCTCAGATTCAACTAACCAAAGATTAAAAATATTTAGGAAAAAAAGTGTAAAAGACTAACAACAATGAAAACTAATAAAAATAAAAAACAATACAGTATAACTTTATATAACATTTACATTTTACTACTTATTATAAGTAATTTAGAGATGATTTAAAGCTTATGGGAGGATATACATATATTTTATGGAACTGACTTAAGCATACACAGATTTGGGTACCCTTGGGGTCCTGAAACCACTCTTCTACGGATACTGAGGTATAACTGTATTCTTCTAATTCTCTTTTTCACATATAGTTTTGTAAAATTTTGAAATAATTTCAAACTTATAGAAAAGTTGCAAGAATAATACAAACTTACAGAAACACAAAATAATACAAACTTAATACAAAGAATACTAACTTTTATATACATTTTATTTGCTTTGTTAAAATTTTTACATTTGCTTTATCATGCCCTTGCTCTCTCCCTCCCTCCTACCGTTCTCTCTTTCTCTTTCTACACACACTCACACACACACACCCCCAACACAGTTTAAATATTTTTCTGGAACCAATTAACAGTAGTTGTAGACATGATATCCCATTACCCCTAAATAATTCAGCATATGTTTTCTAAGACAAGGACACTCTTTTATACAACCGCAGTATAACTGTGAAGTTCATGAAATTAGTGCTTACACCTCATTCAAATTCTGTCAGATTTCTCAATTATGCCTCTTGCAGCAAAACAAACAAAACCCCAAAATACGTGTCACATTTATGTGGCCATCATGTTTTATTGTCCAGATACCATCTTTTTTTTTTTTTTTTTTTTTGACTTTGGTATTTTTGATAAGTATAGGCCAGTTTTGTTTTGTTTTGTTTTGTTTTGTTTTATCTCGGCTCACTGCCACCTTCACCTCCCATGTTCAAGTGATTCTCCTGCCTCAGCCTCCCAAGTAGCTGGGTAAATTATGTTGGGCATGCGCCACAACGCCCAGCTAATTTTTTTTTTTTTTTTTTTGTATTTTTAAGTAGAGATGGGGTTTCACCATGTTGGCCAGGCTGGTCTTGAACTTCTAAACTCAAGTGATCGCCTGCCTCAGCCTCTCAAAGTGCAGCGATTACAGGCATAAGCCACTGTGTCCAGCCTAGGCCAATGCTTTTATAGAATTTCCCTCAACTTGTTTTTTTTTTGTTGTTGTTGTTGTTTGTTTGTTTTAAATAAATAGAGACAGGCTTTGACTGTGTTCCCCAGGCTGGTTTCGAACCCCAGGGCTGAAATGATCCTCCCATCTTGGCCTCCCAAAGTGCTGGGATGACAGGCATGAGCCACTGTGCCTAGCCCTTAATTTGGGTTTGACTGATATTTCATTATATTCGTTTTTGGTGTAATACCATGGAAGTAATGTGCGTTCCTTTTTTTTTCTTTTTGAAACGAGTTTCATTTTGTCATCCTGGCTGGAGTGTAGTGGCATGATCTTGGCTCACTGCAACCTCTGCCTGCTGGCCACAAGTGATTCTCCTACCTCAGCCTCCTGAGTA
The DNA here is from genome assembly GCF_009761245.1 of Sapajus apella. Lineage (NCBI taxonomy): Eukaryota > Metazoa > Chordata > Mammalia > Primates > Cebidae > Sapajus > Sapajus apella. The sequence continues at coordinate 3,202,154 of NW_022437064.1, forward strand.
GCTGGTACTACAGGTATATGCCACAATGCCTGGCTAATTTTTGTATTGTTTTGTAGAGACAAGGCTTTGCCATGTTGCCGAAGCAGGTCTGGAACTCCTGGGCTCAAGTGATCAGCCCACCTTGGCATCCCAAAGTGCTGGGATTACAGGTGTGAGCTATCACATCCAGCTGATTTTTGTTCTTAGTGTAACATATCAGGAGACACATGATGTTGATTTGATCCTTACTGGTGAGGTTACTTTGATCAGTCAGTTAAGTAAGTTATTGCTGTTTTCCCCCACTATGATGTTATTCTTTTCTTCCTTGTAATTAATACATATTTTGTGGGGAAATACTTTGAAACTGTGTACGTGTCCTGTTACTGAGCAAACTTTCACATCTTTGTAGTGTCCATTGATTATTCTTCCCTGAATAAATTTCTGATGGTTGCCAAATGTGGTTTTCTAATTCCATAATTCCTTCTACATTTATTAGTTGGCATTCAGCCTCAATTATCTGTTATGGATTCATGGTTTCCTGTTTAATCTGTCATTATCATCATTTATTTCAGTGTTCAGATTTAGTTAGTGGGAGCCCCTTCAGGCTGGCTCCTGTGTCTTTTTGACATGTCCTCATTGTTCTTTGATTTTTTTAAAATTCCTAACACACAAAAAAATTTCAGGTTCACATTTTACTTTCTCTGCCCTAGAAATTAGCTATTTTCCAAGAAGTCCTGATTCCTTTTACTGGACAATTGTATTTGGAAACTAGATTTAGATACTAAATGAACTCATGGCTTACAGAGGTGTTGTCATTGCTTGTAGCCCTATCAGTGGACAGAGCCAGGAAATAAATGTATGTATGAATGCACGTATGTATATTTATGTATATATGTGTTTGTGGTATACACATATCTATAGTAACTTGATCAACATTAATTTTAGTATTTGTGATGCAGACATATGTAGTATATTTGCACACTTCCATTTTTAGTAAAATGCCACAGAGTTTATTCTAGCCATCTCCATTTCCATATGAGATGAGCATGAGAAATGTGGCTCCCACTTATTTGCTCATTTTCCCTTTTATGTAATGAATGTATTGCTTTATTACATAAAATTGAGCTTTTATGTAAAATTTTGTATATATTTTAGTACATAAAAGCTCACTGGTGCAGGCCCTCTTGATTCAGCCATGTTTTTAGTTGTGACTGTCTCTATTTTTTATTTTATTATTTTTTTGATACAGTCTCTGTCACCCAGGTTGGAGTGCACTGGCATGGTCTTGGCTTACTGCAACCTCTGCCTCCTGAGTTCAAGCAGCTCTCCTGTCTCAGCCTCCAGAGTAGCTGGGATTACAGGCATGTACCACCACACCTGGCTATCTTTTTTATTTTTAGTAGAGACAGGGTTTCACCACGTTGGCCAGGCTGGTCTCGAACTCCTGACCTCAAGTGATCTGTCTACCTTAGCCTCCCAAAGTGCTGGGATTACAGGCGTGAGCCATCACGCCTGGACATGACTATCTTTTGAGTCCCAACAAGCTTCCTTGGTTCAGGGTTCACAGATATTGCTAGCTTCAAATTCCAAAAGGAAGAGAAGGGAAGGGAAGAAGTCTAATAATTTTTCTATTAGAGGAAGAAAAGACAGGGGAAGCCCACCATTTAAGAAATATTCAAACCATATCTACAGTGTTAGAAAATATTGTCATTACATGCTATATGCCCTCTTTCTTAACTGTCATTTAGTCTTAGTTGTATAAATAGCTATACATTTAATGCTTACTGCTACCAATCCTTATGTCCGTGTATATGTAATTATTTTGGATTCCTAAAGCCTGTTTTATAATGGATTCCCAGAAGGGCTTGTGGGAACTAAGCTCCATTAATTCTAGAGTGTTGAAAACAGTTTATCTGTGTAGCCTTACTGCTTGAAGTTAGTTTGGTGGCTACAAAGTCTTTGGCATACATTTTATTTCCTTGTGTATCTGTGTTACTCCATTGTTTTATGCAAGTACTACTGATGAACAAAGTCCAATGATAGTCTAATTTCCCCTCCTTTATAAGTCATTTGCTCTTTTTGCCTAGATGTTTAGTTAACTTTACTGGAATGTGTTTTGGTGTTGGTTTTTCCTGGTCAGTATTGGATCTGTGATTTGCCTTTTCATTATATAGTTTCAAAATTTTTTTGTTTTTATATCACAAAAGTTTATTTGTTCTATTCTTTATTTTTCTTCAGGACTCCTATTGTACATATGTTGGATCTTTATTATTAATATTTTCAGTTTACTCTTGATTTTTTTTTTTTTGTCTTTTTCACTTAAAAAATTTTTTTTTAAATTCCGTTCTGGTATATTTTCTTTCTCTTAAAGCATTATCCATTGTATTTATGAGTCTTTGTTTCTTCTAGTTTAGTCTTTTTTAAATAGATTTTTTAATGTCTTATTTTTTGTTGAGTTTTATCAGCTAAGTTTTTGATACATAGTTTCCTTTTCTGGTTTTTTCTTTTTTCTTTTTTTTTTTTGAAACAGAGTCTCGCTCTGTTGCCCAGGCTGGAGTGCAGTGGTATGATCTTCGCTCACTGCAGCCTCCACCTCCCAGGTTCAAGCAATTCTCCCACCTCAGCCTCTCAAGAAGCTGAATAGCTGGGATTACAGGTATCTGCCATCATGCCTGGCTAAATGTTTGTATTTTTGTAGAGACGGGGTTTCACCGTCTTGGTCAGGCTGGTCTTGAACTCCACCTCAGTTTTTCAAAATGGTGGATTACAGGTGTGATCCATTGCCTCTAGCTAATTTCTGATGTTGTTGTAATTTTGATATGTATTGTTCTTTTATATCATGCATTAATTTTTAGTCTTTTCAGCTTGAAGTAATAAAGTGTTCATCTGTTTTGTCAGCAGGTGTTTGTGGTATGTATTCATTGTCTTCAGAGGTTTAATTTTTACTCATCCTTTTTTTCTTATAATTTTGTATTAGGTTTGACTTCTGTCATTTTCTTTTACTCATTTTTATGTGCTGTTAGACTTCCTAAATACATAGAGATCCTTCTGTTTTTATGTAATGTTTAAAAATGTCATCTTGCTAAATGAGATTTCATTCCTTTAGCCTTCCCTACTTTTATCTTGAGTTTCTTTTTCATATTTTTTTCTGTTTTCTCTATCCTCTGTTTTCATATTTTTTTCATATTTTGTTTTTCCTTTTTTCTCTTTTTTTTTTTTTTTTTTTCTGTTTTCCCTATCCTCTTTTTTCTTTTTTCCCTATCTCTTGGGTTCTGTTTCCAGCAGCTTCTTCTTGGTGTGCCTTTGCTCAGGAAGAGAGCTTTGATTGATTTTTTTTGAGGGCATGTAGTGACTAGAGCCTTCCATGCCCTTAAAGCTTTATTGTGGACCCTTGTACTTGTGTACTATTGTAGTAAGCAAAACTCATTCCTTTTGGCACACTTTTCCCAGTTTTGCCTGCTGTGCTACATAGAGTCCCTGCTGGTTATTTTTATTTTTATTTTTTATGTTCTGTGTGCTGGCAAATGCCCATTTATTATACTCCACTACCCACACAGATCTTGTGGCAGTTGGTGGTTTGTCCCCACCTTCTTCTATTTTGGGCTTTTGTGCATGAGGTTTTTCTCTGATGAGGGAATTTGGAGAGATTTAAAATTTAAGCTGCTGTCATAACCTTTTGTCCAGAATCCCCACAAAGTTATTATATTTGAATGTTGTGAACCACTACCTATCTCCCTTAGACCATGCTGGTTTTCATTGTGATTGTAGACTAAATATAGACTATAGTTTAAAAATTGGCAGGGTGCGGGGCTCATGCCTGTAATCCCAGTACTTTGGGAGGCCAAGCCAGTCAGATCACTTGAAGTCAGGAGTTCGATACCAGCCTGGCCAATATGGTGAAACCCTATCTTTACTAAAAAAAAAAAAACAAAAAACAACAACAAAAAAAACCTACAAAAAATAACCAGGCGTGTTGGCAGGTGCATGTAGGCAGGCTCCTGTAGTCTCAACTACTAAGGAAGGTTAGACAGGAGAATTGTTAGAACCCGGGAGATAGAGGTTGCATTGAGCCAAGATCATACCACTAAACTTCAGCCTGGCTCAGTCTCCAAAATAAAAAAAATTTCTCATTAATAACTGATAGATTGGTGCCGAATTGAGTATATATATATCTTTATTATATATAAATATATTTATACATATATTTATGTTTTATACATATTTATTTTTATATAATTTGTATGTATATAAACAAAACAGCTTTATTGAGCCCTAACTCACCATACAATTCACTCATTTCGATTGTGCTATTCAGTGGTTTTTTTAGTATTTTAACAAAATTCCACAACCATTATGGAAATCAATTTTAGAACATTTCTTCAGAAGACACCCCCTACTCATTATCAGTCACTCTTCATTTCTTCCCAGTTCCACCCACCCCTGTACCCCCAGCTTTGGCAATGATTCATTTACCTTCTGTCTCTGGAGATTTGCCTATTCTGTACATTTCATGTAAATGAAACCTTATAGTATATGATCTTTTGTGACTGGATTCTTTCACTAAGCATAATGTTTTCAAGGTCCATCCATGTTGTAGCACATATCAGTACTCTGATGCATTTTAATTTTGAAAATACTTCATTGTCTGAATATATCATTATCCATTCATCAGTTAATAGACATTTGGTTGTCTCTACCCTTTTGCCATTATGAATGATGTTGCAATGAACATTTGTAAATCAGTCCTTGTATAGTATGTTTTCATTTCTCTTGGATGTATACTTAGAAATGGGATTGTTGAGTCAAGTGGTAACTATGTTTAATTTTTTAAAGAACTACTAGATGATTTTTCAAAGTAGCAGCACCATTTTGCAATCTCACCAGAAACTTATTAGGGTTCCAATTTCTCCCCATCCTTCTCAACATTTACTATTGTTCATCTTTTGGATTATACCCATCCTTGTGAGTGTGAGGTGATATAATAGCTAATGATGTTGAGCAACTTTTTTTGTGTGCTTACTAACCATTTGTTTGTTTTCGAGAAATGTCTATTCAGATCCTTCACCTGTTTTTTTAACTGTGTTTATCTTTTTGTTACTGAACTGTAAGAAATCCTTATATATTCAGAATACATTTTTTTAATTAAGTATGTTATTTGTAAATATTTTTTTTCCATTCTGTTGTTGATAGCCTTTGAAGTACAAAAGTTTTAAATTCTGATAAAGCCCATTTTCTCTGTTTTCATTTTATCACTTTTACTTTTGTTACTATAGTTAAGAATGTTTTTTCTAAATGAACATCATGAAGATTTACTTCTGTATTTTCTTCTAAGAGTTTTGAAGCTTTCTTACATTTAGGTTTATGGTACATTTTGAGTTAATTTTTGTGTCCCATGTGATGTAGTCCAAATTTATTCTTTTGCATGTGGATAGCTAGTTGTTGACCCATAAGTTCTGATATGTAGTATTTTCATTTATATTAAATTCCAAATATTTTGTGATTTCTGTTATTTCTTTGATACATAAGCTGTCTAGATTTTTTGTATTTGTTTTTTCTTTTCCAACCCATTTGTGATTTTTTACTTTTTTTTGTAATTGATTTCTAACATAACTGTATTGTGCTCATAGATTGTGGTATATATATGGTACTAATTTTTTAAGACTTGAAGAGGACCACTCTATGGTCTAGCTATAATGTGGGCATATGAGAAAGGAATATTGACCAGTTGGGTATAACGTTATACCTCTTAGATAAAGCTTATAAATTTGATGTTTAAGTAGTCTGTATCCTTAATGATTTTTTAAAAATTTACCTTACGTCAGTTACTGATTGAAATGTGTTAAAATCCACAATGATGGTGGATTTCTCTTTTTTTCTTTGTAGTTTTGTTAAAATTTTTTATGTTTAGTTTTAACTTTTATTATGGGAAGTTTCAAGCACACACAAAAGGAGAAAAAACAGTGTAATCACTTACCTGACACTCACCCTATCACTTACCCTATCTTGAACCATTATGAATATATATGGCCTACCTTATTTCATACATTCTTACTACCCCTACTTTTATGCTTTTCCTCCACAGATTATTAAAAAACAAATCATAGGTAAAACTGTTATTTTTTACACTCATTCCTCATATTTACTCTCACATTTACCACACTATTTGCTTACCATTCCTTTTTGCATCTTAGCCTATCTGTAAATGTTTTCCTTTTGCCTGAAATATATATACTACAGTATCCTCTAGTGAAAATTTTTTAGTGATAAATTTTCCATTTGTTTGAAAATGTTTTTATCTTGTGCACTTTCTGGAAAATTAGTGCAGAACTCAAGTTAGCAGTTTATTTTTTTCTGAGCATTTGAAACATAGTATTTCAGTGTCTTTTGGCTCCCATTGTTGCTTTTGAGAATTAAACAGGAAGTCTAAATTTCTGTTACTTTGTGGAGGATCTCATTGGCTCCTTTAAAGACTTACCTCTTTTTCTTTGTTAATCTGCAGTTTCACATGATATGACAAATAAAATTCTGTCATAAATAATTCAATTATTATAATCTCAGGTTAGTAGCTTTAACTTTCTTAAGTTCATATCTACTTCTAGATGGTGATTAGTATTCTGTAAACAGTTAAGTACATAGGCATGCATGCTAATTAAAAAGATTCTATGGTGAATCCTTTTGGAGACCATAGTTCATAATTTGTCTGCTTTAAAACTTTCTTTTCAGGATCTTGTGTATGTACCTTGATGTAAACAGGCACAGTATACTTTATCTATTTACAGCACTATTGGAAATAATTATGAAAAATGGAAGCACGGCTGGAAATATCCCTCATTGCCGAAAACCATCAGGTAGTGGTGATCAAAGCAAGCCTAATTGCACAAAGGACAGCACATCTGGTAGTGGTGAAGGTGGAAAAGGCTATACCAAAGACCAAGTAGATGGAGTTCTCAGGTAGGAATAAATATGATTTCCATCTCAATCATAATTGGTACTAATGTACTTTTTGCTGTTGTAACACCTGTAAAATGTGAAATAGAACATTAGAAGAACAAACATCAAGGAGTTGAACTCTGGGTGTGTCTTATGCTTCATATTCTTTATAAAACTGATCTGTAAAGTACCAACTCTATGGAATAGTCTATTTTTTAAAAGTAGCCTTAAGTTACAAAGCTTTTTCCAAACAATTTTTTTAAGAAAAATTATTGCAACTTTTTCATACAATATGTTTATATAGCAATACTGAAAGAGGACGAATAATTGTTTTATTTTACATAGATGAAAATGGGAGAATTTCATGAAAGGAATATTGAGTGTAATAGCAAAGGATTTCTTTTCTATTTATATTCTTTTTTAAGGCTATCTTTATATATATATATATATATATATATATATATATATATATATATGAAGACAGTAGCATCCTTTCTTTTTATATTATTTTTAACTCTGATTATTCTGTCTCTGTTTTTAGTTTTGCCTCATGATACCCTTTTACTTCAAGCAGAAGTGTTAGAGTAGAAAAATTATAAACTGGGTTTTGGGTATCTGGCTTTATTAATTTTATAATTAAAAGGTTTTCTGGAAATAAAATGAAACTTAGAGTTTCAAACACTAGAGAAAAGTCTGCTTTGTTTACAGTTAAAGCTTAAGGAAGCTGTATTGATATTGTACTGATACTACTTTGCTAGGGGAACTAAGAATTAAGGATTTTGAACAGTGATTAATTCAAGAATTCTCAGAGAGAGTGAATCATATAGTATAGTTTAGTGAAGAGTTGTTAAAACTAGTTAAGTCTCTTTCTCATTTGTCCTTTCTTGTTTGTTTCTCTTTTAATTTTATTTCCTTTTTTTGCCTTTTTACTCCATTTTCAACTTTTTACTTACCATAATTTGTAATTGAAGTGTATTGTGAGATACAGGTTTTATTTATTAAGGAAAGTGATTTGTTACCATATCTTAATTTTAAAATCAAATACCCATATGTTTATATTTTGCATTTGTTCCTATATATTTAAATGCTAAGACTTGATTGTAACATTTCGAGAGTGATTACAATGAGATAAAAGGATTCTCCGACTGGGTGTGGTGGCTTAGGCCTATAATCTCAGCACTTTGGGAGGATGAGGTGGGGCAGATCACCTCAAGTCAGGAGTTCGAGACCAGCCTGGCCAACATGGCAAAACCTTGTCTCTACTAAGCATAGAAAAAGTAGCCGGGCGTGGTGATAGGCACCTGTAATCCCAGCTGCTCGGGAGGCTGAGGCTGAGGAATCACTTGAACCCAAGAGGCAGAGGTTGCAGTGAGCTGAGATCACGCCACTACACTCTAGCCTAGATGACAGAGCAAGACACCTTCTCAAACAAACAAACAAAAAAAGGATTCCCTAATCATGGGAAAGCCATGGTAGAGTAGTTGATTAATATGAATGGTAGTGAAGCACTTTGAGAATATAAATAATTCTGCTAACCACTTTTATGTCAGAGGTAGCTGAATAAGTGAATAAGTGAGAGACTTACTTTTGAATTTATTTCATAAAAAACTTTTATTAATAAGCAGTGTGCTTGAAACATGCTCCTGGAAACCACATCCTAAAAAAAGTTGTATTTGCTTATAGGACTTACTTTATGTTGGGAGAACATACTCTCAATGAAGGATTCAAAGAAAGTTAAATGTATTATATATGATTTTTTAAAGAATATATGGAATCACCTATATATTTCCAAGTTTACTAAAAAACTATGGTTGAAAGTTTTGGAAAATAAGAATCTCCTAAATCTGGTATTATTTTAAGAAGTCTATTTCTCATTTCCTGTACGCTAGCCTTGAAAGAAACAGAAGAGTAGTCCAAGGTGTTGTAGAAATAAGGAAGGAAGAACATTGATGCCTCTTTGTTCTGGCATTGATTATATATATATGTGGAGTGGGGTTGGTTTTGTGTGTATGTGGGTGTGGGTGGTTGTATGTGTGGTTCTCCAAAGCCCAGAGGAACTGGCTCTAGGTAAGGACACAGCTTGAGAATGGAAGAATGAAAGATGATGGTGAGTGTAGATACACTCTGTATTTGACCGAGACATAAAAGGTGGAGGTAATTTTTTTGTTTTCTCTGTCAAATTGGAGATGAGGTTGTTTTCTGAGAGTTAGAAGAAAAGAGATGAGGTTGAAAGCTTGAGAGTGGTAAAAGTGTGGAATATTTGCAGAGGAGAAAAGCAAAGAGAATGGAAGTATTGCTGATTTAGCTTTGAGGTCAATCACATTTGAGACCATGAATTCTTTATGGGTTGAAGAAATAGCTTAGTAGTATACCTGTATTAGAGACTGGTCCTCTGGTCCATAATCTTATTATACTTTTTAATTAAATAAATTGATTTTTTTTCTTTTGGGGGCTAAATATGGTTGGAACATTCTCTAAGAGAATCCTAAGTTTTTAAAATTATATAAGTTGCTTAGCTGAATATACCTTTTCTCTTATATTAGCCTTCATAAGAGTTGCTTTAGTGAGGGTACAGATCACCAGCAAACACTTACATGATGTATGTTTTTGTTTTTTCTTTTATCTATACACAGGGGATTTTTCTGAAGAAAGCCATGTTATCTTGTTGGTTAGCACAATTATGCAAACAAGTTGCTCAGTGACAATTTGGCTCAATGGGGAGAAGTCTTGCAATAATACTGCATCCATTGCATAAGTAAGAGCTAGCTTACAGTAAGACTGAAGAAAAAGTGTTTAACTTTGCAAACTAATATTCTGTTAAATTTGGCAATTTTTTTTTTAGTTGAAGTATATTGAAAAATAATTGAGACAGTTGTCATAGATCTTATTTAAAGTTTTTAATATATCATTTAAAAACTTTACAACATCAGTGTGAAATCATTAACTGGAGTATCATTGTATTTATCAATCAGAAGCACTCTGTACAACTGTTAAGTCAATTTAATTATGGGGAGTTGAATTTAAGATTTGATTTAAACTTCAGTTCGTTATGTGAGAAGAAAAGAAATCGTTTGGCTAAACTTATAAAATAAGTAATTCTTTGTCTCAGGAATAAATAAATGTTTCCTTAAACGCCAGTTAAATTTGGAGTATATTTAAATAATTAGCTATATAGCACATGAAAAAAAGAGAATCGAAAAATGACCATCCTCTCCCACCAACTATGCCTTTATGCACATAAGAGAAGACATAAGGTCTGGACCAGGCAGAGTTTTCCCATTGTTGAGCTCCACACAGATCCTTTTGGCCTTTGTTTCCTTCCAAGATAGGTAATGGGTTACTCCTTTTTAAATTATTTTAATTCTTCAGTGAGGCAGGAGAAGGTTTTACTCTTTTAGAAAGCAGCAAACTATGAAGTGTGACAAACATATGTAACTGGTGAAAAGGAGCATGATGAACAACAATATGAATGAAAATAGAAATAATTTCTCATTCAGGTGTAAAAAATTAGGTGAATGGGTATATTTGGAGCATTACTTGAAATACATAGTCTTAAGGCTGTCCATTGGTGATGATGAGTTTATAACTGCCGGCTTCTCAAGAATTTCTCTTCTAATAGATAAAGAAAATTTAGTGTAGGGAAGATATTATGGAGCTGAATACAGCTAAGAATTAGTGAAATAACTGTTTTTCCTGTCTAGACTTTTTTTTTTTTTTTTTGTCTGTGGCAGTTGTTAGCTTTATGACCTTACATAGAGCACTGCAGATTTTCACCTACTTTGTCTACACTATCCAGCAACCTGTGCTGCCTTTTTAAGTTGACCAGGCTTTTGTGCTTAGTAATTATAAACAAACAAGACAATTTTAGAGACTTAATCTGGAACATAATTAAACATCTTACACAGTCAAACCAAGTAACCAAGTAGTAATGGCTTTAGGATTGTTCAGTGTTTAATTTACCTTTTATTTTTTGCACTTAGGCAGTGTCTGCCATATTTGTAGTTCTATACCTTGTCTCAAGTCTGTTTCACTTCTATTAACTGGTTCTCTTCTATTCCAAATGATTTTTAGTAACAACTACATTTTCATGACAGCATTCACCACATTTGATCTGAACGTGACATTTTAGATCCCCGTCATTTCTGCTCTTAAGTTGAAAGTCATCTGTACATCCATCCAACATTTATGGCGAAAAAGACATAATCCCTGCCTTCAAAGAACCTGTAATCTAGAAGAGTTGTCAGACAAGTAAAGAGGCAACTGTAGTACACTGTGGTAATTGTTGAGATAAGGCTAAATTCAGAGGATTTGGGGAGGACATCAGAGGAGCAGCAAACCTAGTCCTGAGGAATTTGAATTCTTAGGAAAAGGAAGCGCTAAGCTAGAGTCTGCAGAAGTTGTAGAAACTAGCTAAGCAAGAAGAGAGGCAGAGAAGATGTGCTGAACACCAAAAACAATTGCAAAAATATAAGAGGTAAAAGACTGCTTCAATACTGATTGTAAGAAAGGAATAGCAAGATAAAGGTCAGTTTGAAGTCTGAAGGGTATCCTTTTCTTCTGTATTCTGGTTCTGAGCAAGATTTTCAAGTCAGATTAACAGATTTGAATTCTTACTTGTGAGGCCTTCCTTTATTACCTTATTTGAAATAGGCCTACCCATCCTTTCTTTGTTTCAATTAGCTACTTTATTTTTCTTCAGATGCTTATCACCATATGATGTACTTTATATTTTACTTGTATATTTGTATATTGCTTGTTCTTCTCCTAATTATAAATTTAATGGGATTTTGACTATTTTATTCACCACTGTAGTATCTGAAATTGTGCCTAACAGAAAGTATATGGTTAGTAAATTTTTGTTGAAGAAGTAAGTCCTCATTCTCATCTGTTACTTGGTTATGTGAATTTAGACGATTTACTTAACCACTCAAAGACTGGTTTCCTCATTGGTTAAATGGGAATAATATCTACCGAATGAGGAGTATATGAGATATTTGTGTAAAATAATCAGCATAATAAAATTCTACAGTTCTTTATGTGGAATCTTTGTGACCAAATGCAATTTGGAATTTAGAATTCTTCCTGTTTTAGAAAGGTGCTAATATAGTTGGCTCTCCACATCTATGGTTCTGCATCTGTGGATTCAACCAACTGTGAATTGAAAATATTTGGTGAAAAATAACAATACAACAGTAAAAAATAATACAAATTAAACAACCAATATAGTGTAACAACTGTTTACATAGCATTTACATTTTCTTGAGTATTACTTATAACCTAGAGATGATTTAAAGTACATGGGAAGATGTGTAAGGGTTATATGTAAATACTATAACATTTTATATCAGGGATTTGAGCATCTGCAGATTTTGGTATTCAAGGAGGGGACATCCTGTAACTAATCCCCTGTGGATACCAAGGGATAACAGTATATTATATATTATACATCTTAGGGTCTAGGGCAGCAGTCCGTAACAAATAGTCATATTTCTATAGCAAAACATATAGGCATTCACACTTAAATGGGATAAATGAAGACTCTATAGTAGCTTCACATCTTTTCAGGTCAGATTTTCCTATATACAAAATCTAGACAGAGTCCAATTCATTTTTTTATGCAGTAAAATTAGTTATAGAATAACTTTGATTTTTCAGTGATTTATGGATATTGGAACATTGATATGGCATGGTGGACCTGTACCTAACACAGTAGGTGTTTTATAAATATTCCCTATTTCCTTTTTTTCTATCACATAGTTTCTAAACATTTCTAGGAGAATGAGTCTCTATACAGGTGGGGATCATTCTCTTGTTTACAGATATATGATAATGTTAATTGCCTAGAACACTGGACATAGTTGGTATTCAATAAATAATTATTGACTAAATAAAGGAAATTTGAAATAAAATTGATGTATGTTAATGTTTTTTAAGTATCTAAAGTAGAAAACTCCAATTTTAATTTCTGTAAATTTGTACAATCTTATATTACTTTCCCTTTTTACTCTCAAGTTCATATAACAAATGATAGATACCTTCATTATATAAGGAAAGCTAAGGCTCATTTACTCTAAAAATATTTACTGAGGCCCTATTGTGTGCCAAGCACTATGGTAACTAATAGTTTTAATATTAAAGAAAAAGATCTCATCTCTTTTCTTTGAAAACTTTGAGTCAGTCTTTGTAGTTCTTTTGCTGTTAATGTCCACTTTTACTGTAGATCATTTTACCTGTCACTACCCTGTCATCAAGCCACCCGCACGTGGAATGCATCTAAAATTACAAAGTACTCTCCGAAAATTTTGAAAATGTACTGTGGCTTTTGTGAAAGTAAATTACTAGGTTTTGGAAGAAAGTTGGCATCCACGTGTACCTAATGTTCTCTGTTCCATTCAGAGTATTACTTTAAAGACTCCAGGCTTAAATCTGTTAAATTTTTAAGGTACAAACTATATGTATATAATCTTTAGAAATGTGCTTATCACAGTGAAAATCAGGGGTAACATTTTTTGAGTCCCATGTTATATCTTATCATGAGATGTGTTCTTTTTTAGAGAGTAACACAGAAAAAGTATCTTTGGCATAACGGGGCTGGCTGGGTGCATGGTTTATGCCTGTAATCCCAGCACTTTGGGAGACTGACATGGGGAGTATCATTTGAGGCCAGAGGTTCGAGACTAGCCTCAGCCCCAACATAGCAAGACGCCATCTGTACCAACAAATAAATAAATAACTGTGCTAACTTAACATTTAAACCACAGAATACTGCCGTTGTTTTGCAGGTACTAAACTGTTGCTTTGATAGTTGGTTAGATCTACATTATGAAAGAACAAAATTTTTGGAATGTAATGCATGTTCATTCTTAGCTGTGACATGCTTTTGAGGAGTTTCGGAATTTATCCACTTATGAATACTAAAAAAGCTGTTTTTATTGTCTCATTTTAGTTACAGTGTATGCTCTTTTATCCACAATTATTATGGGCTTTGCTTTACTTGTAATATATTACACTAAGGACATTTTCATGGTTTACTCTTCTCAGACTTGGGAAGAGATTGGAAGAATGGTCTATGGTCGAAAAAGAGTGAAGCAAACTAACCCTTAAAGGGATAAGCCATCATTAGATTTTGAGAAAGAGTCCATAGATAGTTCTTTATACTATTCTAATAAATAAAAGATTAGGGATATTACATAACCATCTTCCTTGAAATTTACATTATAACACACTCTCTTGTTCACAGCATAAACAAATGTAAAAATTACTATGAAGTACTTGGAGTTACGAAAGATGCTGGTGATGAAGATTTGAAAAAAGCTTATAGAAAGCTTGCTTTGAAGTTTCATCCAGACAAAAACCATGCACCTGGAGCAACAGATGCTTTTAAAAGTAAAGTAAACCTTTTAAAGCAATTTTACTAAGCTCTCTTTAGAATTCACTTTACAGTGTTTCAGAATATTAAATTCTGCTTTTGGACTGGTGCAAAAGACCAGCACAAGCAAGGATCTGCAAAATTCGTAGAGACCAGCACAAACAAGAGTCTGCAAAATCCTTTAAAACTTCAGTATTAACTGGTTACACCCCGAGTCAAACAAATGCAGTTTGGCTTCACAAAAGCAACATGCCAGTTTTGATACAATCTTAAGAAACTTTTCTAGGCACCTATACATGTTTTCTTGTTTACCAGGAACAAGTAGCGTGATAATTATGCATGAGCATCTAGTGTACTGCCATCTGGTTCTAAATGAACTGAAAGTAAATATTGTTTTTGTGAGTTTTTAAGGTACAAGAGACTGTCCGGAATTTGGATATTAGTTAAAAGAAATATCTCCTTAGTGTTCTCCCCAATTTTTGCATTTTTTATACGTTTTATACATTTTAGCTAATGTGATTTTTTTCTTTTTTTAAAATTAATATTTTTCCCCTTGCCTTTTATTTATTTTTTATTTTTCTTCCCAATAGTCTTTAATTTTTTTGCCAAATTAATAAATAATTGTCAGATAAGTGATTTTGTGATTTTATATTTCGTTAAGTACAATTTATTTATAATACTTTCTCATTCATAGTTAAATTTCTAAATTTGTGATTGTTCATTCTTGTGAATTTGGCATTCATAGAGCCAGTGTTTAATGTTTACAGTACGATGGTGTGGTCGTAGAATAACTGGAAATAGATACTCATTTTAAAAATCTTCCAAAAAGATAGAAGAATCAATTGGTCCTTCTTGAAAATACTGTTAAGATTGTTTCCAAAACAGTTTTGTTTCTTGAAGGAAGTTGCCAAGGAAAATACATTTGGGAATTAATAATATATTCCAATAAAAGCCACTACCAAAGTGGTGCTGGTGAAAGTAAAATGCCAGTGTGACAGTGAGAGCCATCTCACTGTGTTTCCTTAAAGTAAAAGTGGCATGTTGAAAGTACAGGAAAAACTTTACTTGAAAATAAACACTTGGAAATTACACTTCTGTAAGTTCATTACTTGAAGAATTTGTCCAGAAAATAGTGCCATTATTTTCTTTCCTCCAAATAACGCACCTTTTTTAAACAAAAATAAAGCTTTCATTTTAAAAAATAACACAGATAACAACACTTAGTTTAATTTCTAATTCAGTAGTACAGAAAGTTGGGAAATTTCTGATGAAATTGTCAAATAGAATAAATATTTGTTTAATTTGTTTTATAGCTTGAGCCTTATATGTGTAGTCACAGAGTTACTGGAAAAAGTAACTGAAATTTTAAAATAGCTAATTTATTAGCATATATTCCCCAAAAGCTAAAAGTAAGTTTAGCTGTATGAGTTCCACAGATTTAATTTAAAATTTTTTGAGTTTTAAAAATGTTTAAAATATTTTGGCAATGGTTTATTTGTATGTTTGTGATCTGCTAAGTGATTTCAGTGTTAATTCTTTATTAATGCTAAGAACATTAAACCCTTTCCACTTCTGTGTTGAAGTCATGTTAACATCTTGTAATAACACTAAATGTACGTAACATATTTCTATAGCCTTTGTTGCATTTTGACTAGGTTAGCAGAATAGATGTCACCTAAGGAAGCAAACTAGACACTCAGTGGGGTTTTACAAAGCTGGTTATACTTCCGTCTGGTACATTTCAGAGTTTAGTGGTTTGCTTTGCAAAACTAGAAACTTAATACTTACCAACATGCTGGGAGGCGATTTATATCTAGAGGAGAGGTTCACGTTATTCAGTACACAAAGAGATTACCTATAAATCAGGTTTATTAGTCCCAAAGAGGATCAGAATAGGGAACTGATTGATGAGCCCATTTTTTATTGAGTGGAAACTACATAGAAAACTCAAGTTGTAATCCACATATGCTTGATGAGTAACAGTAGTTAATTAGAATATATTAAGGTAGTATGATCCCACAGAAATGGCAGGTTTCATTCATTTAGCACACAGGATCTTCTCATTATCTTCTGTATCAGCTTATTATATTTTTAACCAATCAGTCTGTTTTTGGAATACTAAGCCATTTATCTCTGAGCAAAGACAATACTGTTGTCTTTTTTATAAAAGCTAAACTATGGATTGATTGCTCTGTAATTACTAAAACACTTTTTACAGAAAGTGAAAACCTCTTGCTTTTATTTTCTTCAAGAACAGAAGAAGAGGTAATTAGTGATTAAATAGAAGAGTTGTTTCAATTGTGTGTTTTGTAAAGCTTTAAAAATAAAAAAGATTGCTCTCAAGGAGAATGGACTAAATGAACTCATAAGTTCATGTAGCTATTTTGTCTTTTTAGTTAGGATTGTAAGTTTCCCAAGCAAGGAATATTTTTTTACATATAAAGTGACTTGTAAAATGTATGAAAACATATTTTTGAAAAATATTTTAATGAAATGAGTCTCTCTCCTTTTTTTCTGATAATAGATGTCTTCAAAACACACCCAGTCTACATTATCTTCAAAGATTCCTTGAGAATTTCAGAGACCGTTTGAATAATACCTGTGTCTCCTGACATACATGAATGTAGTAATGCGGCATGGATTAGTTGTTTATGTGTTTGCTTGACAAGTAATAGTGGAATGGGAACTATTGTTTGTATTAGTTCTGGTAGTTCAATATAAACATCTAGAGTATATCTCTAAGAACAAAGAGTTTAATTCTGCCATTTGGGCTAGTTTTTGTAGAGAAACACAGTGAGAGAATCTGAGATAACACCTCCCTCAAAGAATTTATAATTCATAAAGGGGAGATAAACCTTACACAGAACTTTTGTGATATAGTAATGCCTGACATTTAACAAACATTTTATGGTTTTTCATTCCCATTTTTAAATTTAATGCTTATTAAAAAAATCTCATCAAATAGTCAAGAGACCAGTGTCATCTTCTTTTCACAAATAAGAAAGTTGAGACTCAGATATACTCAGGATCTGACAAAAGACCAACTATATTTAAATACCAGAACAGACCATAGATGTCCAAAGAAAAGTTAGAAAGATGAAGTCTCATTGTGAGCAGAGTAATTGGAGAAGCCTTCATAATAGTTACAATTAAGGTTAAAATTAAGAGTTTTCTCAAGAGTTAGCATGAATTCTATGGTTAGAGAAGAAAGCAGATGGCAAAAGCTTGGC
The DNA here is from genome assembly GCF_009761245.1 of Sapajus apella. Classification (NCBI taxonomy): domain Eukaryota; kingdom Metazoa; phylum Chordata; class Mammalia; order Primates; family Cebidae; genus Sapajus; species Sapajus apella. The sequence continues at coordinate 3,219,662 of NW_022437064.1, forward strand.
AGTGAGAATGAGGTGAGTGATCTAAAATTCCATGAAGACTTCCACTTTCAGGAAGATAGGACAGATATACTTTTCCCTGTTTTCCCCAATGAGTACAACTGAAAACCCCAAACATTAATATATAAAGTAAAGAAAAGAAACATAGGAAGACTCTGAAAAGTGGAGACAAGAAAGGTAGACCAACTAGGTAGGGACCTTAGGATTCAAAGAACAACATAGCAGTTAGTCGCTTAGGTATTCTTTTTAACCCTGCAAATATCCCAGATTAGGTGCTAGAGGAGTAGGCAATCTAAAAACACCAATAGCCATAGACAGAAAAGCCCCAAGAAAACCCTGATTTATCTAGCCAAATGATCAGGAAAGGGATAGCCTAGAAAGACAGAAAAACAGTAGCCACTCTACTGCAAACACCCACAGGAAAAATTGTGGCCCTACCCTGACCCACAGTAGCAGAGACTGAGTAGAGAGCCTAGGCTATCAACTCCTCTATGCTATAAGGAGATGCTCTAAGCTCCCTTCTGGGGTGGTAACAGAGAAGGTGAACTAGATTGCTTAGACTTTCATTTATGCTGGGTAGTAAGAAAGGCTTCCCTCACAATGTCAGGGGAGATCATGTGGACTTTCTCTTCCACCTGGCAGTGAAAAGGTGTTCATTCTCCCTGCTGGGGTAGGATCACAGGTAGCCTAACGTAGAGGCAGGACTTTAATCACCAGAGGTAACAAAGTCATTTCCTTCTAGTATCAGTGAAATTAAATGGAGAACAGTAATGAAGCATCTCTTCTCCTCCTAGCCAGGGAGATAAAAGTAGAGGCCTGATATTCCCATAAGGGAACTTCCATGTCTATCCAATGGGACCCCTCCCCTTGAGTGTCTTCAAAGGCCAAGGGGAAAACCTGGACTTCCACTCCCACTTAGAAACAATGAGATGGTATTCCTCCTTCTCTGCTGAAGTGACGTCAGAGGAATACAATAAAAACAAAATATGTAAATAAGATCCATACTCTTATAAGGTAATAACCCCAAATTATGAAGTTTCAGTTGAAAATTACTTGTCAGTCTAAGAACCAGGAATATCTCAAACTGAATTTTAAAAATCAATCAATAGATGCCCACATGAAGATGACAGAAAAGTTAGAATTGCCTACCAAAATTTTAGAACAATCATAAAAAAAATCATATAAATGTTTCAATGAGCAAATACAAATAAGCTTAAAACAAAAGAATCTCCACAAAGCAATAGAAAGTCTGAGCAAAGATATTAAAAGTATAAAGAACAAAATACAAATTTTACAACTCAAAAATAAATATAAACTATCAATGAATGGAATAAACAGCAGACTAGACAAATGCAGGAAATAATTGGTGAGCTAGAAAATAGAAAAATAGATGTTATCTAATTTGAACATAGAAAATAAGCTAAAAAGAAAAAGGACATAGCCTCAGAGACAAGTGGGACGATAACGAAATATCTAATATTCAGGTGATTTGGTGTCCTAGGACAAAGGGAGGAAGAAGGCAGAGCCGAAAGAGTACTCAGAAAATTAAAGGTTGAAAACTTCCCAAATTTGGCAAAGGATAGAAGCCTATAGATTCTAATTGAATGAACCACAAACTGATAAGCCCAAAAAAAGCCATACCAAGACACATCATTGTCAAACTTTTGAAAACTAAAGACAAAGTCCTGAAAGCAGCAAAAGAGAAATGACACCTTACCTATAGGGAGGGAAGCAATTTAAATGACAGCAAATTTCACATTGGAAACCTCAGAGGCCAGAAAGAAATGGCACATATTTCAAGTGCTAAAAGAAAAGGAACTGTCAACCTAGAATCCTATACTCAGCAAAAAAAATCTTTCAGGAATGAAAAGGAAATCAAGACATTTTTCAGAAAAGGAAAAATGGGAAAATTTGTCATGAGCAAATACAACCTGAAAGAATAGCCAAAGGAAGTTCTTTAAACAAAAAGATACAATAAAAGAATCTTGAAATACCAAGTACCGAGAAAAAGCACAGTACTCTGGTATTATTTGTGGTGCCCCAAAGTTCGTATGTTAAAACCTAGTCACAAATGTGATGGGAGTAGGGATGAGGCTTTTGAGAGGTGGGATTCCATCTTGTGAACACACAGTTGGAGGGAACTATTTATGAACCAGAAAGCAGGCCCTCACCAGACACTGAGTCCGCCAGTGTCTTGATCCAAGCCTCAGCCTCTGCAGCTGTGAGAGAGAGATTTGGTTATAAGCTATCCAGTTCATGGTATTTTCTAATAGCAGTCTGAATGGACTAAGACACATAGTAAGCAAAAATATTATTTAATACAATATACTTTTGCTTCTCTTGAGTTTCTAAATTATGTTTGGTATTTGAAGCAAAAGTTAAAACATTGTCTGATAAGGCTTTAGATATATATAAAGAAAATATATAAAGAAATTATATTTTATATGGGGGAAGATAAAGGGAAGTAAAGGGAGGTAAGGATTCTATACTTCATTCGAACTAACAAATTGATGACACCAGAAGGTTATGAATTATGTATATATAATACATATAAATAATGTATATACAATCCCTAGAGCAGCCACCAAAAAGCTATACAAAGAGATATAATCAGAATACACTGTAGGTAAGTAAACATGGAATTCTAAAAAATGTTCAAGTAACTCACTCACAAGATGTCAGGGAAAGGAAAACAGAAATGAAAAAATAAAAAATAAAATGGCAGGCTTAAACCCTAACTTATCAGTAATTACATTACATGTAAATGACCTGTCTATGCCAATTAAAAGTCCTTTGGCAGAATGAATTTTAAAAATGTGATTTCACTAGGTGCAGTGGTTGCTGCCTTTATATTCCTAGCACTTTGGGAGGTGAAGGTGAGAGGATCACTTGAGCCTGTGAGTTCAAGACCAACCTAGGCAACAGTGAGACCCCATCTCTACAAAAAATTTAAAAATTAGCTGGACGTGGTAGCACATGTCTGCTGGTCCAGCTACTTGGGAGGCTGAGTCAGGAGAATCACTTGAGCCTGAGGAGTTGAGGCTGCAGTGAACTGTGACTGTGTCACTGTACTCCAGCTGGGGTAACACAGTGAGATCTTGTCTCAAAAACAAAACATAATTTTGCTGTATGTTATCTACAAGAAAATTATTTGATTTATAACACCACATACAGGATGAAAATAAGATTGAAAAAAATATATATCATGCAAATATTAAAAGAAAACAGGAGTTGCTATATTAGTATTAGACAAAGTAGGCTTTAGAGTAAAAAAATTACCAGAGAATTACATTATGAATATGTACTTGATAAAAGGGTCAGTCCTTTTAAGACACAAATGTATATGCACTGAAAGCTGTACAGTATGTAAAGCAAAAACTAATAGAACTGGAAGAAGAAATGCACAAATTCACAATTATAGTTGGAGACTCCGGTACCTCTCCTCAATAATTTATAGAACAATTAGACAGAAAATCAACAAGAATACAGAAAGACTGAACACCGCCATCACCTAACAAGATCTAATCAACATGTATACAACATGCCACTCAACAACAGTGGATTGCAAATTCTTTTCAAGTGCCCACAGAACACACAGGAAGATAGACCATATCCTAAGTCATAAGATAAACCTCCACTAATTTAAAGTATTGAATCATACAAGTATGTTCACTAAACACAGTGGAATCAAAGTGGAAATCAGTAACACAAAGGTAATAGGAAAATGTCCAATCACTTGGAAACTGAACACCATACTTCTAAAGTATCCATGGGTTAAAGAGGAAATATCAAAACAAATTTTAAAAAATATATTGCACTAACAAAAAATGAAAATACCGCAATCAAAATTTGAGAAAACCAGTTAAAGGAATGCTGAGAGGAAATTTTTAAAAAAATTTATTTATTATAATTTAAGTTCTGGGGTAGATGTGCAGATCATGCAGGTTTGTGACATAAGTATATACGTGCCTTGGTGGTGGTTTGCTGCATCCCTTGCCCTGTCATCTACATTAGGTATTTCTCCTAATGCTATTCCCCCCCAATCCGCCCACCCCTTGCTACTCCTCCCATAGCCCCCCACCCCCCAGATCCTGGTGTGTGATGTTCCCCTTCCTGTGTCCGTATGTTCTCATTGTTCAACACCCACTTACGAGTGAGAACATGAAGTATTTGGTTTTCTGTTTTTGTGTCAGTTTGCTGAGAATGATGGTTTCTACTTTAATCCATGTCCATGCAAAGAACGTGAACTCATTGTTTTTTATAGCTGCATAGTATTCCATGGTGTATATGTCCACATTTTCTTTATCTAGTCTATCATTGATGGGCATTTGGGTTGGTTCCAGGTCTTTGCTATTGTGAACAGTGCCTCAGTAAACATGCGTATGCATGTGTCTTTATAATAGAACGATTTATAATCCTTTCGGTATATACCCAGAAATGGGATTGCTAGTTCAAATGGTATTGATATTTCTAGATCCTTGAGGAATCACCACAGTGCCTTCCGCAATGGTTGAACTAATTTACACTCCCACCAACAGTGTAAAAGCGTTCCTATTTCTCCGCATCCCTGAGAGGAAACTTGTAACATGACATGCGTATGTTAGAAAAGAGGAACAGTCTCAAATCAGTTATCTATGCTTCTATCTTACAAATCTAGAAAAAGAGTAGCAAAATAAACTCAAAGCAAAAAAGAAAGGAAATTGTAAGAGTAGAAATCAGTACAATTGAAAATAGTATCAATGAAACAGAGCTGATTCTCTGAAAAAATGAATAAAATTGAAATACTGACCAAAAAAAGAGAGAAGACAGAATGACCATTGTCAGAAATGGTATCAGAAACAAGGATATCACGGCAGACATCAAAAGGATAATAAGAGAATAATACTATGAACAATTCCATACACATAAGTTTACAAGTTAGGTGAGATGGGCCAATTTGTTGAAAAATACAAATGATCACAACTCAGTCTGAAATAGATAATGTGAATAGCCCTATAGAGCTTGCTGTGGTTTGGGTATATTGAAATTTGATCCCCATTGTGGCAGTGTTGTGGGGGTGTAGCTTAGTGGGAAGTGTTTGTGTTATGGGGGCAGATCCCTCATGAATGTCTTGGTGCTGTTTTAACCATAGTGAGTTCTTGCTCTCTTGAGGCTAGATTACTTCTTGCAGGAATTGATTACTTCTTAAGTGAGTGGGTTGTTACAAAGCTAGGACACCCCTCTGGCTTTCCCCTCTTTGCACCTGTTTGCTTCCCCTTTGATTTTTTTCTACCATGTGATGCAGCACAGAAGCCTTCACCAGAACTCAAGGCCATGCCCAAAAATTTCTCAGCCTATAGAACCATAAGCTAGTCTCAGGTATTCTTCTATAGCAACACAAGAGGGACTAAGACAGAACTGTTCAGTAAATTAACGTAATTATGAAACTCCCAAGAAAGAAATCTCCATGCTCAGATGCTCTTATTGAAGAAGTCTACCAAACTTTTAAAGGAAGAATTAAAAGTAATTCTGTAAAATCTCTTCCATAAAATAGAAGAGGAAGAGAGATTTTTCAGTTAACTTTAAGAAATGTTTTACCTTGTTTATATCAAAACCAAAGACATTACAAAAAACAAAACAAACAAAATGAAACTACAGATCAGTATTCTTTGTGGAATAAACCCAAATGTCCATGACAAAATATCAGAATTTTGCAGTATATAAGAAGAATTATACACCCCAAACAATAGAAGTTTATTTTAAGGTAGCAAAGTCAATTCACTATTTGAATATCAATGAGTGTAATCCACCATATTAGTAGACTAAAGAAAAAAATTGCATGATTATATTAATCAGTGGAATAAAAGTATTTGATACATTTCAGCACCCATTCATGATAAAAACTCTCAGAAAAATTGCAATAGAAAGAACCTGCCTCAACTTGATAAAGAGCAACTCAGAACACCTGTAAGCCAACATTAAATGGTGAAAGACTGAATGTTTTTCCCTTATGATCAAGAATAAAGCAAGAATGTCTCTTTACCACTCATATTCAACAAAGTGCAGGAAGTAGTAACCATTGCATTAAAGAGAGACAAAGGAAATAAAAGGCATACAGATTGGAAAAGAAGACATAAAACTGTCCTAATGTGCAAATGACATGATTACATAGAAATCCAAGGAATCCACAGAAAAAACTTCTATAGCTACTAAGTGAATCCGTAAGATTGCAGGATACAATATAAATATACAAAAAAGTAATTGCATTTCTGTTTAACTAGCAATGAACATTTAGACACTAAATACATTATCATTTATAATCATACATACAAAAAAATACTTAGGTGTAAATGTAGTAAAACTTGTGTCAGATTTATATACTGAAAGCTATATATATATATATATGTATATATATATAGCTTTTGTATATACTATATACGGTCCATTTATTTAGCTATTTCCTGATTTCTTTAATCAATATTGATTATTCATTTAGGAAATAGCTAAATAAATGGAGTGAAATATTATGTTCATGGATTGGAAGAATCAACATACTAAAGATGTGAAGTTGCCTGAGCATTGTGGCTTATGCCTATAATCTCAGCACTTTGGGAGGCTAAGACAGGTGGATCACCTGAGGTCAGGAGTTGGAGACCAGCCAGACCAACATGGAGAAACCTCGTCTCTGCTGAAAATACAAAATTAGCCAGGCATGGTGGTGCATACCTGTAATCCCAGCTACTCTGGAGGCTGAGGCAGGAGAATTGCTTGAATCTGGGAGGCGGAGGTTGCTGTGAGCCAAGTGCTCCATTGCACTCCAGCCTGGGCAACAAGAGTGAAACTCCATCTCAAACACACAAAAAAAGGTCATCACAAATTGATATACCTGTTAAAGACAATTCCTGTCAAAATCATAGCAGGATTTGTTTTGTAGATAGAAACAAATTTTATTCTAAAATTCATATGGGGGAAAGAAAGAACCTGAATATCTAAAAAGATTTATTAAAATAATGTAGTAGGAGTGATTAGTGGTCCTGATTTCAGGAACACTGTAGATATACAGTAAACAAAACTGTGGTATTGGCAGAAAGATTTACACATAGATCAGTAGAACAAGATAGGGAACCCAGAATTAGACCAATACTAATATAGCCAACTGGCTTTTGACAAAGATGCAAAAGCAATTCGATAGAGGAAAGATAGCCTTTTCAACAGTTGGTTTTGAGGCAATTGGACATCCATAGCACATCCATAGTCCAAAAAATTAACCCTGATGAATATATCATGCCTTATATAGAAAATGAACCCTATCAAAATAGATCATGAATGTAAATATAAAACATAACACTTTTAGCCAACAGTCATGGGAGTAAATCTTTAGGATCTAGGGCGAGGCAATGATTTTTTGTTTGTTTGTTTGTTTTTTGAGAAGGAGTCTTGCTGTGTTGCCCAGGCTGGTGTGCGGTGGCACAGTCTCAGCTCTGCAACCCCTGTCTCACAGCTTTAAGTGATTCTCCAGCCTTAGCCTCCTGAGTAGCTGCAATTACAGGCGCACGCCCCCACACCTGGCTAACTTTTTGTAGTTTTAGTAGAGACAGGGTTTCACCATGTTGATCAGGCTAGTTCTGAACTCCTGACCTTGTGATCTGCCTGCCTCAGCCTCCCAAAGCACTGGGATTATGGGTGTGAGCCACTGTGCCTGGCCGATTTTTTTTTAAGACTTAACCCCCAAAGCATCACACATAAAAGTTAAGTTGGACTTTAAGATTTTTTAAGTTTGCTGTGCCCTATTACGAGGATGAAAAGAAGCTCTAGAATGGGAGAAAAGATTTGCCAGGCACATATCTGACAAAGGCCAATATTTTGAATATATTAAATATAAAGAACTCTCAACACTCAAAAGTTAAATACAGACAGTCCAATTAGAATGGACAAGAAAATGAAGACTTTCACCATCAGTCATTAGAGAAATGCTAAGTAAATCAAAATGGAATATCACTACACATTTATCAGAATGGCTGGAGTGAAAAATAATGACAATACCAAATGCTGGTATGGATGCAGATAATGGATCACTCATACACTGTTGATGGGATATATAATGACACAGTTGAGCAGTTTCTCAAAAATCTGTGTAGCTACTGTACAACCCAGAATGCACTCCTGGGAATTTATTCCAGAGAAATGAAGATTTATGTTTATACGTAATCCTGTACATGAATTATATAGCAATTTTATTTGTAATAGCCAAAAACTAGAAACAACCTAGGCGTTACTCAGTGGTGAATGGTTAAGCAAACAGTGGTACATCCTTAACCATGGAATACTACCCACTAATAAAAAGAAATGAACTGTTGGCATATATGACAATTTGGATCTTCAGAGTATTATGATTTACCAAGCCAATCCCAAAAGGTTTCATTCCATTTATATATCATATAATATGATCCCATTTACATGCTATATTATTTCATTAATATAATAGTCTTGAAATGACAAAACTGTTGAAATGGAGACTAGATTAATTGTCAGGGGTTGAGGAGGGAAGGAGGAGGTGTTGGATATGGTTATGAAAGATAAACATGAGGGTGGTATTAGAAATGTTCTACATCCTGACTATATCAATGTCAACATTCTGTTAGTGATATTGTAATATAATTTTGTTAAATATTACTGTTGGGAAAAATTAAGTAAAAGGTGTAGCAGATCTGTGTATTAAAAGCTTAAAGAAAAATAAATGAAGTACAAGGTACCTTTTGGTGAAATAAGTGACAATGAGGTAGAAATGTATTTTGTAAAACCTTTGAATACCAAAATAAATTTAGGATATAATTATTTAGATAATAAGGTACTGCAAAAAACCTCGATTATATGGGTATAACACAAAGTAAATGAATAGAAAATTACTCCGACCACATATACAAAATGTCTTATGTGTGCAATTATAGATTATGACAGTATTTCACAAATACCTTCTAAAATATCTTAATGTTTGGAAATTATTTTTTCTAAAAAAGGAAAGCCTTAAAATAGAATTGGGTTGCCTATATATTAATAGCTTTAAAGTAGTAAAACTATTAAATTCTCATTATTACACTCCATGGGATAGCCCTTTTAGTTTATAATATGTTGATGTTGTTTGTAAGTACATTGTTTAGATCTTTGATTATGCTTTCCCTTTGAAATAACTCATAAAAGATGGCTACATTGCAATCACAGATTCTTTGAGAATCTGAAGAAAGTATCTGCTTAGATAGATGGACCATCTACCTAATTTTTCATACAGCAGGGTACACATACCACCTGAAAGCAATCTCTGAATCTAGTTTTAAGAAACTTGATTAGGAGCCGGGCGAGGTGGCTCACGCCTGTAATCCCAGCACTTTGGGAGGCTGAGGTGGGCAGATCACCTGAGGTCAGGAGTCCGCGACTGGCCTGACCAATATGCTCAAACCCCATCTTAAAATAAATAAATAGAAGCTTGATTAGAAGAAAATATCCAGAGTATTGTATATAATTAATTCCAGTGTAATATGAAATCATTCAGAAACAACTACCTAATGAGCATCTGTTTGCTTGCACAGTACCTATGGCAGCCACCCCATGGGATCCAAAAACTATTTCTAAAATATTCTGTCTTGCAAGAGGCTTACAATCTAGTTTAAGAAGCAAGACGTATTTATGAAGTAATTAACTATTAGAAGTGTCAGAATAAGAATCAGTTCCTACTTTTAGATTGAAAGCATCACAACTTGTAAATTGCTTCAGAAAGACATTCTGGTAACCAGTGTACCATTACCTCTTTTGGATTTGGGACTGTGAGGTGGGAAATAGAATTCTTTTTTATAAATAAATGTCATGCAAAGTAAAACAGAAAAACTGAGGACTGTCTGTGTTTATTTAAAAACTAATTCAGACCTTATGTTGGGTCTTGGGAATATTGCCATGAAAACATAAACACAGTCCCCTTTTTTACTGTTCTAGGGGATAAACTGTTTGGGGTTATAGGATGAAAGAATAGCTCATTCAGACTCCAGGGTGCAAAAAAAAGATTTTTGGCATAGGCTGCATGAAGAGAGTGTACTTATTGTGCTAAGAAGAATTTGACTTTGAATGAGTTATTTAACCTTCTTGAATTTTAGGGCCCTCATTTGTAAAGTGGAGACAATAACAGACAATGTAATAAAGTATTGGGTGCAGAGCCTGGCAGTTCTTAGGTACTCAATAAATGGTAGCTACTGCTGTTATTGGTTTAAACCATTTGATGAATGGCTTAAGAGGCAGGATTTTAGGAGCTGGAACACAATATTAAAACAGGAAAGGTGGATATTCCTTTGTTTTCAAAGCAGTAGAGACATGTCTATATGGTATAAAAAGTTGTATTGAGAAATAATATGTGTAATTGCAAACAATGTGCCTCTTTAAAAGAACTTCCTACTTTTAAACAATTTTCTGGATTAGTTTCAGGTGGTCTTTTTTTTTTTTTTTTTTTTTTCAGCATGACATTAGTTTTTATGTGGGGCAGCCTTTTATAATATAATAACTTTGCTTACCAACTTTTACTCCTGACTTTTTCAGAGATTGGAAATGCTTATGCTGTGTTAAGTAATCCAGAAAAGCGAAAACAGTATGACCTCACAGGCAATGAAGAACAAGCTTGTAACCACCAAAACAATGGCAGATTTAATTTCCATAGAGGTTGTGAAGCTGATATAACTCCAGAAGACTTGTTTAATATATTTTTTGGGGGTGGATTTCCTTCAGGTACTTTAATGTAATTACAGATATTATATTTTATGAAGCTACAGAGTCTTACCTCCAGTTATATTATTTAGAGATGTATCTACCTTTTCCCTTACATTTCTTGTAATGTTTTGATCCTGTGACGGTTTTTCATGAAAGCAGGAGAAAAATGTTAGGATTACTATTTTTACAAAGTTAAACATTTTAGTTAAAAAAAGCCATATTTTCCTAGAATATACTTTAGTTAAAAAAATGAAGAGTACAGATATTCTGTATTTTATATAAAGCTGAAGGGGAATATAAGAAGGAAATGTAATGGCAATGTCTTAGGTAAGTACTGTTATAATTATGAATGGTTTTCTTCAACCTGGATGACTCTTTGACATTGCTTCTTTAGAGATCTTTGTAAATATTTTATCAATAACATTATAGTTTGCTAATTTGGATGTAAGTAGAGGTACTCATTTCTATTTCCATTTAAACAGTAGAAAGTCTGATTCATAGGTTATATACAAAGTGGATTTTAAAAATTACATTAAAGTAGAAATAGCTAACTTTAGACTATCAAAGTGAAGTATTGTAGTGATACCACTAAATGGATAGATTTTATAGTGCCAACATAAATAGTATTAAACTCCACTTACATTTCCAGTAAGTGGTCACTTAACATAAGGTTTTTGGAAACTGTGACTAGAAGTGAAACAATGTTCTGAATAACAACTAATTTTACCACAGGCTAATTGATATAAACAAGAGTTAAATTGCTAAGGCATATAGTACATCATGTTTACTTGAAGTTGCAGTTTCCAAGGACCTATTGAGGACGTTAAGTGAGGACTTACTGTACTGTGAGTTGTTAGTGTGGAAATTGATTTTTCTTGAATGTAGCTCCTCAAGGTACTTAAAATTACAGCTTTAGTCTTGTTTACAAAATTTACTTCAGGTGCTGAGTTAAACGTCCCATTCAAAATTAGGAGACTCTTCATGAATGTAGCAATGTGATTTCACCTGGTGGCACTCTCTGAATATTATTGAGAAATGTTGTGGTCATTTCTTTTTCTTTTTTAATAGAGACAGGGTCTTGTTCTATTGCCCACACTGGAGTACACTGGGATGATCATAGCTCAGTGCAGCCTCAAAATCCTAGGCTCAACCAATCCTCCTGCCTTAGCTTCCCAAGTTGCTAGTACTACAGGCAGGTACCACCATGTCCAGCTAATTTTTTAAAAGCTTTTTTGGAGAGACAGGGTCTTGCTATGTTGTCCAGGCTGGTCTTGAACTCCTGGCCTCAAGCGATCCTCCCACCTTAGCCTCCCAAATCCTGAAGAATTTAGAATACTGAAAAACAGAGGTAAGCCACCATGCCCGGCAAGGTAGTGGTCATTGAGGATGTTTTGCAAAGCATCCTTGAAGGAAAGAGGATATATGAATGCAAATTAATGACTGAAAATATAATCTGTGTTTTGACATGTTAGAATACATAATTACAGAAACATTATTAAAGCTAGTAATTTTGACTGGAAATATGCTAGGAACAATCAGAAATCTTTCAGACAATAGTAAATTTTCTACTGATAGTTGATTTGCAGTTATTTTGCTAGTTATAACATAGTTTGTCAGTGGTAGCCATTTCTGATTGGCCATCTTATAGGAAAACAACTTGATTGTTTATCAGCAAGAGAATGTTTGAATGAATTGTGGTCCACCTATACCAAGATACGTTACAGAGCGATTTTTTAAAAATGAATTTGAATACTATCTTTTGATTTTTAGAGATGTTTATGATGTGTTGATAAATGCAAAAAGCAAAGTTTCAAAGTAATAATCCAACATTTACAAAAACAACTAATCACAACAAAAGTCCTCTATGAGTGTAGAGAAACTCTTAAGTTTTCATAAAGGAATTTCTACCTCTAAAGGAAGCAGATTGGGAAGAATCATTACTATTTCTGTCCACCCTTCACTCACAAGAAAAGAGGGCAATAAGTGTTTACTACTGAAAATAAATATGTACTGTTTTAGTAACGTTTTAAAATTAAGGAAAAATGTGAAAGAAAATATATTTTTTCTGACCATAATTGCTCTCCCTAATTCAACCTTGCTTTTATTTTTTTAGGTAGTGTACATTCTTTTTCAAATGGACGAGCTGGTTATAGCCAACAACATCAGCATCGACATAGTGGACATGAAAGAGAAGAGGAAAGAGGAGATGTATGTTTATGACTAGGAATCACAAAATGGCAAATTTCAGCTAAGGAAAAGCAACTAGAGTTGTCTAAAAAGAGGGCAGGTTGTTGTAGGAAATAATGAGTTTTCTCTTACCAGAGGTGTTCAGTAAAGACTAGAAAATCCTTAGGGATATTGTAGGAATAGGAGGTGAGGTCAGCAGGGGTGGTTGGATAATATGACCCATTTAAATTTGTTATTCGATGATTCTAATGAAGGTAAACCTGCACTGTGCGTGTTATGAAGGTAACTTGCTATGTTTGGCCCTGAAGAATTTAGAATACTGAAAAACTTGAATTGGAGGTAACTTTCCTTGTTCTAATGCAATTATACCTAATTGCCTATAGCAGTTTAATTACATGAAGTGGAAAGGTAAATGGAAAGAGCACTAGACTAGAAATTAAAAGGCCTGGCCCCCAACTTTGCCACTCATCAGCTGCCATCTTCTACCCTCAAATCCAAAGTAAAAATGGTTTTACAGCCTGCAGCATATTGATAGAGTCTCTGTGTATGTCGGGGGAGGGAGTTGGGAAGGAGAGAAAAGAATGAGGACTTCCTCATCTATAAAATGAAATCAAATTCTATCAGTGTTTTTCAAATCAGAATCTCCTAGTGATGTGCCTGGACAGTTATATTTTTAAGAATCACTGAAGGAGGTTGGTATGGTTAAGTGATTTGAAAGCACTGAACTAGTGATCTCAAATGCCCTTTCTGCCTCAAAATGTATGACAACTGTTGGATTATTAACAATTACAGTTATATTACAATTTGTTATTCTTTGATGATTTTTTATAGGGAGGTTTTTCTGTGTTTATCCAGCTGATGCCCATAATTGTATTGATCCTCGTGTCATTATTAAGCCAATTGATGGTCTCTAATCCTCCTTATTCCTTATATCCCAGATCGTAAGTAGCTAAGTGAAGTTTTACAAAAATGAATTGTTATTTCTGACCTACCTTCTTTAAAGAGCTTGTGTTCTTATAAACTTTTAAGTGCCAGATCTATTACTGCAAGTATACCAGATTTAAAAATTTATATCTAATATTTAAAATAGTTTAAGTAATAAATGTCTTATGTTGTTAATTTATATTTCTGTTCTTCCACTGTGGATAAGGACAGAAATGCTATATTTGAACTTGATAACAATTTAATGTGGTAGGTAATGGGTTGACATTAAAGACAAAAGTACTCTAAAAGATAAAAATACTTTAAAGACAAAAAGAGCAATGATTGATCTTACATAGATTTATATCATTAAGGGTAAAGTGACTTTACTCTTCAGTTTGCAAAATATCGATTAAATAAAAGCAAATATTACTTTTTTGTGATATACTTTTTTAACCATATACTTTATATATAAGAGGTCAGGACATAAGAAAAATGAATACAGCATCCATTCTAGACAACTTTAATACGGTGAACATAAAGGAAACTATAACATCATATTGGCTGTTATAGCAGCATGAACTTTATAAAAGCAGATAAAGAAAAAAGAATAAAAATCCTATTGGCAGTGATTTTACAGTATTAAAATCACATTGATCTAAAATAAGAATTACCTTATTTTTTCTAAATAAGTTTTTTTTTTTTGAGATGGAGTTTCACTCTTGTTGCCCAGGCTAGAGTGCAGTGGCCTGATCGCGCCTCACCGCAACCTCCGCCTCCCAGGTTCAAGCAATTCTCCTGTCTCAGCCTATCAAGTAGCTGAGATTACAGGCGTGCATTACCACGCCCAGCTAGTTTTGTAGTTTTTGTAGAGATGGGGTTTCTCCGTGTTAGTCAGGCTGGTCTGGAACTCCTGACCTCAGGTGATCTGCTGGCCTCAGCCTCCCAAGGTGCGCACATCTGTAGATGTGAGCCACCGCGCCTGGCCCAAATAAGATTTTTATTAACTAAAAATTGGGATACCTTTGTAAGAACATAGTATATTTAAAAGTGTGATTACTTTTTTGTGACATGAAATCATGGCTTTAGGCAATTTGAGAAAATGTAAATAAGTTACAGTTTGTGTATTTCTTATCTAAAATGCTTCAGACCAGAAGTGCTTTGGATTTTAGATTTTTTCAGATTTTGTAATATTTGTATATATTTTATGAGATGTCTTGAGAATGGTACCCAAGTCTTATGAAATTTATGTTTTATATATACCCTATACACATAGCCTGAAGGTAATTTTATACAATGTTTTTAGTAACTTTGAAACAAAGTTTCATGAAACAAAGTGTGTATACACTGAACTATCAGAAAGCAAAGGTATCACTATCTCAGCCACTCATGTGGACAACCTGTGGTTGTTTGGTATCATTCTTGACTCTGAATTTATATGCTACTGATAAGCAATCATTTTCTTACTCTAATTCACAAATAAGTAGTTAACAGTGAATAAATAATATGTTCAGGGGTAACTAACTAGCATAGTAGCATCACCAGAATACCTGTATCAGTTGTTAAATAATAGCAACAACAAACAACTACAGGTTTTTAGTTTCTACCTATGATGCTGTGTTTTGATTAAAAGGTTACTGTGTACTATACTCTGTTTTCACGTTGATTCAGCACATGTGGTCAGCTGTGGAATTTTACACTTGTGCCATCATGTCGATGCTCAGAAAGTCTTAGATTTTGGAGCATTTCAGATTTCAGATTTTCAGATTAGGGATGCTCAATCTGTATTACCAATATGAACTTTTCAATGATTTTTAATTGTTTTTGTTTGCTTGGTTTATAGTAACATATTGGAATGTCCAGTTTTAATTAAAATGATGCTGCATCTCTTTTACAGTGGAACAGGGCAAACTATTAAAATGCAGACAGAAAACTTGGGTGTTGTTTATTATGTCAACAAGGACTTTAAAAATGAATATAAAGGAATGTTATTACAAAAGGTAGAAAAGAGTGTGGAAGAAGATTATGTGACTAATATTCGAAATAATTGCTGGAAAGAAAGACAACAAAGTAAGTTTATCACGTTTAACATTTTAAAACTGATTCTCAGTCTTTGGAACTGATTAATGTAGGTTTCCCTATTCAAGGAATGTTCTGGAATTCCCTGGCACATAATTGGAGCACAGTACTTAAATGAGATCATGCATTTTATATACATGTGGCCTAACACAGGAACTGATGCATAGTAAGGACTTAATAAATGGTACTTGTGTATTGTTGTACCAATAAACTTGTGTATGTTGTACTACCATATCAATAAATATGATTCAATAAGTAATACCAAGTTTTTTTGTATTGATAATATCCATTGTAAGTTGTGTCATTCTTTTATGTACCGCCAAGAAAGAAAAAAAAAAAATCCTGGTAGATAAACTATGTCATCAATTTTAAGATGCATCCATCCTGTTTTCAGAGTTAAGTTTGAAACTCTTTATTAATTTAGCTTTCGTACTTAGAATTTAACCTACAATGAGTTTTGCTGACATTTCATTTTTCTTTGCTTTGTACACAGAGAGGATCTTCGGAACACTCAATTTGCTTAGCTGTTTCCAGCCTCAGTTTTCTTATTTTAAGGAACACTTCCACCTATAAAAATTGACCATAAGAATCTGCTGAGATGTTGCATATGAACTGAGCGTTGTGGTTGTTTTTGTAACACCATTGTTATGAATAATAATGTAGATCATATAGTGTAGTGTTAGCACAATTGATTTTAGAATTAAACAGAGTAAAGTTGAATCCTAGCTCTGAAATTTTTAGCTGACAATTTTAGCTGATGAATTGTAACCTCTATGAGTTTATTTCATGTGTAAAATGGGTGATGATGATGAAAGGAGGAAATAATAGCTATCATTTATATTATGCCTACTGTTTCAGTCACTGTCCCAAGCACGTTATAAGTATTAACTCATTTAATCCCCACAACAATCCTGTGAGGTTAGTATCCTAATTTTACACATGAAGAAACTGAAGCAGAGAGAGATTACTAACTTGCCCAAGGTCATAGAGGTCATTTGTAATTCAAAACCAGACAATTTGTCTCTGGAATCCAGGCCCTGTGTTCCAAAGTCTTCTCAGAAATAACCAACTTGATGGGTTTGTTGTGAAAAATAAATCACAAGTACGTTACACATAGTAAATGTTCAGAAAATGTCAGCAGTTATTAACATCTCCCCCTTGTTAGGGAAAAGTTGATAAAATGTAACTTCTAAGAGAGTTCTTAACCTCTTTTGGTTTTCTCCTCTATACAGTGGCAGTTAGAGGTGTGACTTCCTTGACTTCTAACTCTGTGTTTGCAAAATCAGTCTGTTCTGTGTAGAGAAGATTACATTAAACTAGTAGTGATTTTTAGGTTTTCAGCTGGGAATGAGTTGCCACCCTCCCTAGCACCCCCTTCTTAGAGACATTTGGTAATGTCTGGAGATACTTCTGTGTGTCATGATGGGATGGTTCCTACTAGGGATTGCTACTAGCATCTAGTGGGTTAAGGTCAGGGATCTGCTAAACTTCCTACAATGCACAGGACAGGTCCCCCACAACAAAAAATTATCCAGCCCAAGCAGTACTTTGAAAAAATGGAAAGAATATTAAGCGAGGCAATGGAGAGTTGGATTGGAATCTAGACTCTGTCATTCGTTAGTAAGTCTCAAATTTCTCCTTTGAGAAGAGTTATCTGTAAATAGATATAAGTGCATTATTTGTAAGTAAAAGGCACAGAATAATATTGATTGAGTTGTTAATCCTAGTCCTTTGATTTAATAAAGATTATTTCTGGAGATCTTTACAAATGGAACATACTCTTAACTGTTGAGTATATTTTGAATGTGATCTTGGCTAATCCATGTTAACCTGATGTCTTCTACTTTGGCTGTTTTGTTCCAGAAAGTAACTGATTTCTTTTTTCTTTTTTTGTTACATCTTCTTTAAGTGCTCCTAGTCTTTACAAGTATTAATAAACAGTGAAATGACTGAGAGTAACAGGAAAAAACAAGGAATACTCCTTGAAGAATTTTGATTTGTAGTCTGTGTATCATTAGTAACTGCGTTGTCCATACACTGAAGGAAGCCTCAGAAGTACTTGCTGAATAGCAGTATTATGATTGTATAACAAGCATTTTTTTCTGTGTTCCTTCGATAACATTATTTTATGTATTTTTCAACGTAAGTAAACTCAGAACAAGATTTTAAATTTTTGTGTTAAATACTTAAGTCTTGGGATAATCTGAAATCCTAACAGAATACCACAGCAAAAACAACCATAAGCATATTGAAAAGCATATAATATTTTTAGGAAAAGAGGCCAAGAGGAAGCTTCAGAGGAATAGTGTTTAAACCACTAGGGAACAGGAGTAGAAAGAATTCCAACATAAGTTGACGGGATTCTATCCTTATTTCTTTTCTGTTTTTTTTTTTTTTTTTTTTTTTGCCTGCTAGACATCAGATAAAGTTTTCATTAAAATTTTTTTTCCTACTAAAATGGCTTTCAGGAGTTGTACCTGGGTTTTTTTTTAAGTCAGTTAATCAAAATATTTCAAAGCACTCCTATAAAGCATCATTTGAGCTTAAGCAACTAGGTAACAAAATTTTATTCAATTAGCAAAATATTTTTCTTTGTTAACAGAAACAGATATGCAGTATGCAGCAAAAGTATACCGCGATGATCGACTCCGAAGGAAGGCAGATGCTTTGAGCATGGACAACTGTAAAGAATTAGAGCGGCTGACCAGTCTTTATAAAGGAGGATGAACTGGAATTTTTATTTATATACCTTTTAGCGTACTCTTTATTTTTTCTGTAAGTAAGTTTAGTTTCATCATGAGAGATGAAGGAAAATATTTGATACTGAAAACTAAACTGAATAGTTGGTTCCTGAAATCTTGGACTGCTCATGACCAACTGGCTCCTTTAAATAGTAACTGAAGACTAAAATTGAATATTTTAGTTATGCGTCTATAATTATTTTCATTTTAAAAGCTTACATGATTCCTAACTAAAATGTCTTGAGAAAGGATTATCATACCTGTAGCAATTTCTAGTTTTAGTGATTCTCCATTTTTTCCCTTGTCATGTAAATATTTATGGAATGATCAGTTTGTGTACATACAGGTTACTGCTTTTTTATTTAAATTCTTTTAGTGTTTAGCTCCATGAGACACTTCAGTTTAAATTGATGGAATAAATGTTATATAACACATTTACATTTTCCTTATCAAGTTGTCAAATATGTGGAGTTTAAACAATGAAACTTTTTCAAAAAGAAAAAACAAAAACTTTAACTTTGTGTAAAATCTTATAGCATTATCAGCTTAGAGGGAATTGATATTTTTAATATTGCCGTTATATTCCAAAATATATATTGAGATAAATGAACTGGTGTAGAATATCAGTTTGCTATTTAGTTTTATGAATTACTATACATATACATGCATAGAAATGAAATGCTATGCTGATAGATTTTAAAGAAAATATGAGGAAATGGTTATAAACATTAAACTAAAAGGGTCTTCAACAGTAAAGTGCAGTTATGTCATTTACAATTCCAATAATTAAAAGGCCACCAAATTTTGATGTGTATGTCCTTGAGGCTGCTAAAATTTATGAAGAGGACTCATATATTCACCCATAGAAATTTGTAGTTTCTTGGTGATCAAAATAAGCAGGATCCAAAGAAGTTATTCTACAAATAAATAATAAGAAAATGAGTACTAAAATATAGCCTTGTGCCTTTTAACCCTATTGCCAACTCCTAAACATATAAGTAGATTACAGTATACTTACCTGATCAGAGCATGATCTGTTTGGCCACATGCAACTGTGAGCAGAAATAGAGCAGCAGGTAGAATAGTAACTTAAAGCAAGTCATCCTTAAAAAATTCTGAGCTAAAATCTATGCACTATTGAGTAATTGAATTAATCCTATAGGAATAAGCCCCTTGTAAGTAAATCCATAATATGAATTAGAAAAAAAAAACAGCTGGAAATTCAAGTTTTTGGTGCCTGTATACTAGATATGAAACTATTTGATTTCTAGTCTTCTGTCTTTAACAGTTGTAATATTTTAATGATTTTGCTTTATACTTAGTTAATGGAACATAAACATATCTTTGGTACTTTTTTTGTGAGTGAGAAAATGCTAGCTAGGGTGGCTTTGTTCTTTGTTTAAATTATTTTTCTGAATGTGGTTAATTTATGGCATCTGTTGAATAAAACTGCTAAAATGACCTCATAAAAATGTTATGTTGTATCCCCTTTTCCAGGTGAATCAACAGAAATGCCTGATTGAATTAGTAGATTAAACTAAACATACTGTCATAGGAAATCTGGACAGCTTAACCAACTTGCTCTTAGATATGTTACCTTAAAAAAAAAAAAAAAGCAGTGCTAAAGCGAAAATACAATTAAATATTTTGCTGAGCCTGTAGAATACGTTTTTTTAAAAATAAGTTCATAGCATTTTAACTTTGAAAGTTCATATGCATCAGAAAATTTATAAACACTTGAATAAAAAAATTTCATCTATTTATTTTTTTAATTTTAATGGCAGATTTTCACTATTATGGTTGATAATTCTGTGAACTTACCTTCTTGTTGACTAATTCTTTTTCCCTTAATCTGAACTTTAAAGGGATAGGTGAAGTTATTATACCAAGTTAAGTGATACCATAAAGTGTATATTATAAAGTCATATATGGCTTTTGGACAGTATTACTTTTCAATTGCATTGCTACATTCCATTAAATTTCATAAAATGTTAGGGAAAATGTGTTTGATAAAGTTTTCTGCAGCGAGAAATGACAGACTGAGTGCCTGACAATTTAAGCAACATATGAAGTATGCAAGTAAAGATTCAGGCCTTAATGTCACCTGTATCATGGTGTAAAAACTCAAGTCAGAATTTGGAGTTAATTGTATAAAGTAAGAAGAGTTTAGATATCTTGAGTTAAAAGATTTTCATGTTTGCTGCTTTTTTTTTTAATAAAAGTCCCAACATTTTGCCATCTTATTTTTAGCTACATGAACTTTGTAATTTCATTGGCTCATTCTAATGACCACCTAAGTCCTCAATCTTTGAATATTGCTTTATTAGCTCCTTTAACTGGTGTTCTAACAATTTAGCAGCAGTTATATTTATTAATTCTTTACATTTTTACCCCTTTTTACATAAACATACACAAATACACACATGCATATACACACAAACAATATTGTCCTTCTGAGGGGGTGGGGGAAATGAAAACAGTACCTTTCTCCTCTTCTTTTGATTCCTTAGTTCCTAAACAGACTGGTGCTAGTCATTTAATCATTTGTAAATTTCAGAATGTAGTCTGATTAAATAAGTGAACTGAATTCTCAACAATGAAAAATGTCAAGTTGGATTCATCTAATAAGTAAAAATAATATATTTTGTAAACATTACAGTTGATTGCCTAAATAAGTTATTTGTTTCATAATTATTACATGCTTGTTTATGATTTACAAAGATTTGGTAGAGAAAAGTACAGCCCTTAAGGCGTATGTTGCCAGTGCATTAAACTACTCAACTTTTGTGTCAGCTCAGGTGTTCTTAGGAACAGAAATGTGGAATATCAGCTTTTTACTTTAATTATACTTTTATGTTTAATTTTTCTTCCAGTTAAATCTTTAATTAAAGTAGTTACTGAGAAAAATGATTAACCTTTTGATTTCCCTTCTGTTGATCTGTAATATTTTTAAATGAATCTATTTATCACATGTGACATGCTAATGTTAATGGATTCCTATGTATTTCATTAAAAAGTAAATCTCCCACTTGTGTTAAGACAGTTAAATATTTATTGATGTTGGCTTGAGGACCAAGTGAGCCAACTTGCCAGTTAAGCAAGTTTTATGTCAAAGGACCAAATGGTTAAAAGAAGAGAATTTGTACATTTGTTGAGCTTCCCCATGTGAAGCTTGGGTTCAGTACTGTCTTATTAGTACTATCCATCTTCATATTGAGTGAAACAAACTGAAAGGGAATTTGTAATCTTTTTCTCATCTGAACAGAAAAATTAATGAAAATCAACAATAAATCTGAATTTTAATTTTCATTCAACAGCTGAAAAACCTTGGGTGTTGACCACATTGGATGACTGCCTAGTTAAAATCCATAAAATTCTCTATAAACCAGTGAAAAGAAAGTAGTCTGGCAATAATTTCCAACTTTTTAAATTGTAATTTTTATTTACAAAGAATAAGGATAGAGTGAGGCTTTTCAAGGAATTCTTGCTCATCCCTTCAGTAATTTGGCAGGCAACACAGTCCTAGAATTCAGCTTCCTTTTTGGTTTTATTACTATTAAATAGATACTTTCATATAAATGGAAACATTTATCCTCAAAACAATTCAAAACATACTCCTTATATTAAGGATTATGGTACCACATTTTTTGTAAATTCCCTATGTGTAACTTTTTCCTGTTGGTATGTGATTTTTTTCATTTAATATGACTCTGCTGGTGTTGGGGCCAATAGATTTGTGAATATTCTGTGGATGTGTCCATGTATAGGTGTATATATATATTTTTTCCAGCTAATACCTCAAACGTGTGATTGTTTAATATATACCACACTATGTTTGCACAGAGCAGGGCTTCCATTAGCAGTGGATATTTTTATTTCTAACTTTGAATATCAGTCCACACAATTTCATTGGTGTGAATTCTTTCTGTTGCTCTTTTTCATATTTTAATGCAGAGATTCCTATTATAAGGCCCATGCTTCAAACATAATTGTATCTTTCTATATCCAGCCATCTGGAAACATATAGGGGTAAGAAGTATTTCTTGAAATGTCCTTGTTTAGTAAGTTAGTAAAATTTGGGATGACCAGTTGCCAAGATGTCTCATAACTGCATAGCAGATGACACCTGGCATAGATTTGAGCAAGTCTCATTCACTTCAGCACAAGATACTGTATATTTCAATCTGATAGTCTACTTTGCCATTTAAGTACACCATTAAAATCATAGAGATTTTCAATGACATTGGAGTATTGTAATTATTGGTTTCAAAAAGAATTATTTTGAATAGGACAGTTCAACCAATGAGAAGAAAGAAACACACATAAATGATATTTTGCAGTTTATCTGTATTAAGAAATGCTTCTTGCCAATTTCTGCTTTTGGTTTTTGGATTGCTACATGAGACTTTCTTTCCATTTACTTTATGCATTTTTAAAAGCTGCAGGTAATTTTTAAGGTTTGATGGAATTTTAATGGAAGCCTTGTTTTAAGTTAAATGAAACTGGTAAAGGAGAGCTTACTTTGTCTATAATGCATTCAGGATCATAAATTAGATTTAAAAATGAAATGTCTGATTTGTAAAATATTTAATGTTATATCAGACTTACATAAAATTTTCTGTGAGAACTCAAAGTAAATGCATTTGATTTTTAATGAATGTTCTGCTGAATGAAATATGAATTTTTGTCTTTCAGTCTCTGTAGTTTATCTCAATATATTAATAAAAAGGTCTGTTCTCACTGTAAAATGTTTGTTTTTTATCATGTTTTATACTCTTAATATAGCCACTCTTTCATTCATTTAGCTATTTAACAAGTGTGTCTATGCTTGCCATATACCAGGCATTGAGCTGAGTGCTGGGAATTAATCACTGAATAAGACAAAAACCTGAAAGAGTTTACATCTAGCAAAGAAATAGCAAATAAATAATTATAATTACAATAAATGCTACAAAGAAAATCACAGGGTACAATGAGAGCATTTATCTAGAAGACCTAAACTATTCAGTGAGGGTCAGGGAAGGCTTCTCTGAAAGTGAGTTTAAGCTGACACTCAAAAGTGAGATTGGTAGGAGTAAGGTATGCTAGAGAAATAGGCAGAATGTGCTAAGTTGGTAAAGTGATAAAAATCTTTATGAAAGCGAAAACAAACTTGTGTGATCATAGCATAAGGAATCCACGGTAGATGAGAGAATTAAGATAGGGGCCAGATCCCCATAGAATGATACATAAACCATGATGCTGACATTGATCTTTATTCTAAGTCAATAAACTTGATATTCAAGGAAGGAGTTACATGATACGATTTGGGCTTTTAGAACATCATTTTAGTTGCTATATGGAGACGAGGGCAAAAGAAAATGTAAGAAGGATAGGTTATTGTCAAAAGAGAGATGATCATGGCTTGGACTAAGGTAGGAATATAGTTAGGTGAATAGTTTTCAAAGATACTCAGGAGGTAGAATCAACGTAACTCTGTTTGGATTTGGGACATATGGAGGCAGCAATTAAAAACCAGGCTAAAATTTTCTGAAAATTTGGCTCTGAAAGGGAGCAGTGGAAAAACGGTGGTAGCGGAAAAACGGTGGTAGCTCAAAGAGGATGTGATTTCTAAAGAAGCTTTTCTTTTGAGGGTCTCGCTCTGTCACTCAGGCTGGTGTTCAGTGGGGCTATCACCACTCAGTGCAGCTTCAAACCCTGGGCCTAAGTGATCTGTTTGCCTCAGCCTCCCGAGTACCTCCTGGCCTCACACTACGTTCGGCCAATTCTTTTTTTTAGCCGGGGTCCTCCCTTCCAGGCTGGTTTAGAACTCCTGGGCTCAAAGGATCGTCCTGCCTTGGACTCCCAAAGTGCTACATAACACCTTACTAATTTTTAAAAATTCTGATGTAAAAGGGAGCTTGCTGCTCAGCTCATCACACCATCCCATCAAATTTCATCTACAAGAAAAGGTTTTAAGATAACAGACCCTGAAAAACTAATGACATTTATACACCCTCTCCGCAAGAATGCCTTGTAACACATAGCCTTGCTTGCATTTTCTGGGAGTCCTTAGAGTCCAGCGATCTCGTACAAACTCCCTACCCCACAGCTGACGTCCTTTGGCCCGTGACACAGGCGCAGGCTCAAGACACGGTCCGCGGCGGGCGGGGGAGGGGCGAGGCCAGTCGGACCGCCGCAGGGTAGCAGCTTCCGCCCGGCCCCTCCGGAAATCCCGTATTACCAGGCGACTGCGGCGTAGCTACTGCTTCCTGGGGCACAGAAGAGGTCACGAATCATGTGACAGTGGCTTGAGGAGGAACCGGTCTTTAAAGCTGTCCCTGAAGTGACAGCGGAGAGAACCAGGCAGCGTAGAAACCCCAGGTAACTGGTGCTACTTTGCCCGGTTTTGAGGTCTAGTCCCGGAGGTGGCGCGGGTGGTGATTCTAGCAGAAGGGGAGGACCGACCCTCTCTTCTTTTCTTTGGGCCTAGCTCTTTCGGGTGAAGGAGCAGGGATGGGGTGGGGTGAGGTAAGGCGTGCCAGCTGAGTACCCGTGGCGGAGTTGGGGCACTCCGACTCCCACTGAGCTCGCTGGGCCAAGCCGGTGTTTTACCTGGTTCTGTCCAGGGCTAATCTCTCTCATTAAGTTGGGGGTAGGGAGGACGAGGAAGCCAAGAGGGAAGAGTCACCGGGAGTTTCTCTTCCAGGCGTGGAGATTGATCCTGCGAGAGAAGGGGGTTCATCATGGCGGATGTGAGTGACACCCCCACATAAGAGGAAGGGGAGGGTGGGGAATTTGGAGTGGAATACTGAGCGGGGAGAGATAGAACTTCCCAAATAGAAATTGGTTTTGATCCTCCCATCCCCACCCACCCCAGTTTTTCTCTGGTAACTGAAGTAGGAGACTAATATGAATGAATTTGCAGGATCCTGAGTTTCTGCCTCGAAAGGGGGTGAAGGTGCTTGAGACTGAGAACATTATATTCTCTCTACTCCCCAATCCAGTTGGGACATGAGAGGCTCTGTATATTTACCGTTTAAAATTCTGAATGGTGGTTTGCTGCCTGCCTCATCAGTATGTGGTCTGTAGGACATGTACCCAGAATCCTTTTTTTCCAGTAAGTGGTAACAATGTCTCATTAGGTTTATTGTAGCAATTCAGGATGTGATTTCTAACCCATGCCTCTTTAGAAACATGGTGAGTTTTCTCTCTCTCTCTCTCTCTCTCTCTCTCTCTCTCTCTCTCTCTCTCTCTCT
>NW_022437064.1:3245559-3246771 GCF_009761245.1 Sapajus apella
TCTCTCTCTCTCTCTCTCTCTCTCTCTCTCTCTCTCTCTCTCTCTCTGTGTGTGTGTGTGTGTGTGTGTGTGTGTAGGATGAAAGCTAAAGTAAGCTGATAGTCATAACATGAAATAAAATGATCACTCGGGTTTGGAGAATATTAAGTGTTGGAGGCTCAAAACAACGGATATCTGATTAATCCATGTGAGGTCAAAATTGATACCTAAATTGCCAATGAAATTCCTGGGATGAGAGTGTAACAAGACAATATAAAATAGTTTTTTGGCCAGTGCTGTGGCTTAGTCTGTAATCTCAGCACTTTGGGAGGCCAAGCCAAGGTGGAAGGATTGCTTGAGGCTGCAAGTTCAAGACCAGCCTGGGCAACATAGCAAGACCCCACTCTACAAAAAGAAATTTTAAAATTAGCCAGGCTCATTGATGCCCCTGTAGTCCCAGCTGTGCCGGAAGTGAAGTGGGAGGATTGCTTGAGCCCAGAAGTTGGAAGCTGCAGTGAGCCCGAGCTTAGAAAAATAAAATAGTCTTCTATTTCTTTAGTCTTAAATGTGTTTTGTGTTAAACACTTGACACACATTGCCATTTATCTTATATTCTATAAGACTGGGTCAGGTGCGGTGGCTTACGCCTATAATCCCAGCACTTTCGGGGCCGAGGCAGGCAGATCCCCTGAGGTCAGGAGTTCGAGACCAGCCTGGCCAACATGGTAAAACCCCATCTCTACTAAAAATACAAAAAATTAGCTGGGCGTGGTGGTGAGCACCTATAATCTCAGTTACTCAGGAGGCTGAGGCTGGAGAATCGCTTGAACCCAGGAGGTGGAGGTTGCAGTGAGCCGAGACTGTGCCATTGCACTCCAGGCAGGGCAACAAGAGCAAAACTCCGTCCCCTTCTGCCCCCCCCCCAAAAGACTGTCTCACATAGTTATACAGAATTTATTTTAGGTACTTAAGCAGAATATTTTTAAAAAATCACATTATAATAATATGCCTTACACTGTTTCATTATTTGTTGAATTCACCTATTCAACAAATAATGAAACAATGGAAGGCTTTTTTTCATGTATTTCATCATATTGGCCAGGCTGGCCAAATTTGAATAGGACAGGATCTAGAAAACAGTGGAAGGCATATTATTACAACGTGCTTTTTAATATTCTCTTTCAGGATTTTCTTTTCTTTTTTTTTTTTTTTTTTTTTTTTTTTTTTGAGATG
>NW_022437064.1:3892509-3947226 GCF_009761245.1 Sapajus apella
CTCGGCCTCCCAAAGTGCTGGGATTACAGGCTTGAGCCACCGCGCCCAGCCGGAATGCTATTTCTCTTTTAAAAAGAAAGAAGAGGCCGGGGCGGGTGGATCACGAGGTCAAGAGATCGAGACCATCCTGGTCAACATGGTGAAACCCCGTCTCTATTAAAAATACAAAAAATTAGCTGGGCATGGTGGTGCGTGCCTGTAATCCCAGCTACTCAGGAAGCTGAGGCAGGAGAATTGCCTGAACCCAGGAGGCGGAGGTTGCGGTGAGCCGAGATCGCGCCATTGCACTCCAGCCTGGGTAACATGCGTGAAACTCCGTCTCAAAAAAAAAAAAAAAAAAAAAAGAAAGAAAGAAAGAAAGAAAGAAGGAAGCCAGGTGTGGTGGCTTACACCTGTAATCCCAGCACTTTGGGAGGCCAAGTGGGGGCAGATCACAAGGTCAGGAGTTTGAGATGGTCCTGCCAACACGGTGAAACCCCGCCTCTACTAAAAATACAAAAATTAGCTGGACATGGTGGTGGGCTCCTGTAATCCCAGCAACTCAGGAGTCTGAGGCAGGAGACTCACTTGAACCTGCAAGTCAGACATTGCAGTGAGCCAAGAGTATGCCATTGCACTCCAGCCTGGGTGACAGATTGAGAAAAAAAGAGAAAGAAAGAGAGAAAGAGAGAGGGAAGGAAGGAGGGAAGGAAGGAAGGAAGGAAGGAAGGAAGGAAGGAAGGAAGGAAGGAAAGAGAAAGAAAGGAAAGAAAGGAAGAAAAAGAAAGGAAGAAAGAAAAAGAAAGAAAGAAGGAAGAAAGGAGGGAGGGAAGGAAGGAAGGAAGGATGGATAAGGGATATCATAGATTAACTTTGAAGACATTATTATGCTAAGTGAAATATGTCAGTCACAGAAAGACAAATACTGCATGATCCATTTCTATAAGTTATCTAAAATAGTCACATTCATAGAATCAAAGAGTGAAATGGTATCTTCCAGGGCAAGGGAAAGAAGGAAATGGGAAATTATTAATCAACAGGCATAAATTTTCAGTTAATAAAGCCAAACAAACTCTACAGATCTGCTGCACAACATTCTTCCTTTAGTCAACAATAATGTACTCAATAAAAATATGTTAAAAGGGTAGAACCAACATTACATATTCTTATCACAACAAATTAAAATAAAAGACAATGGTAAAGAGAAAATCTTGAAAGGAGCTGGAGGAAAATAACACATCATGTACAAGGGGACTTCAATAAGATTAATAATTGACTTAACACCAGAAACAACAGAATAAAGAGGGCAATGAGATTACATATTCAAAGTGCTTAAAGAAAAAATTGTCAACCAAGAATCCAGCAAAACTATCTTTCCAAAGTGAAGGTGAAATAAAGGTATTTACATATTGTTTAAAGGTTGATATAATTTGTTGCCAATAAACCTGACTTAGGAGACATACTCAAGGAAATTCTTCAGGCTAGATTATGATATGCAATAATCTTGCTTGTTAAGTGTAAATTTTATTTCATACATAAAATGTTTTAGTGAATTTGAGTTATAGATATCTTCAAAATTATGTCTTCAAAATTTATGCTTATTCTTTTTAAATAGTATTGTGTTTTAATACTAAAGCATAATTCAAGAAAGTCAAACAGTGGGACAATTTCAAATGTCTACATTAAACCTTTTATAGATGTTTCACTTTTATTAAATTCACATTTCAGTTGCTGAACAACAATTTACATTAAACGTTACACTGGAATGTAACATAAGGATGAAAGTTCAAACTTTCAGGTAGATGACGGAGTGTTGAAAATATGCCTATCTACTTCAGGTGTCAAATACACTAGGTCTCTGTTGCTAATATGGAATCCACATTTTGAAATTTTTTTAATGTATATATGTGGTTTATTAAAAACCTATGAGCCATAAGATTCTACTCACAGGCTCTAGTTCACTGCCAGGATTCTTCTTCCGGGTTTCAGAGAACTGCATTACATCTCTTCCTATCACGAGAAGTGCAATCTGCACTGAATGTCACATCTTGCTTCCAAACCTTTATTATTAATCAGAGTAAGTTTTCAGGCTTTCAATGTGCACTGCTCAAAGTAAAGCATTTTAAGGATTAATTACTTTTCAATTCTTATCTGCAGAAAAATGTACATGTATTCAATATATACTATGGAAATTTGTCTGCCTGCTTTACCTGTTTACCAGGGCAAAATAATTTCTTTCTTTCTTTCCTCTAAGCACTCTGTTTTCCTCTCCTTCTGGCATCTTTTTTCTTTTTCATGGGCATTAGCAATGGATAAACCCTATTAAACACTCTTTAGTGGAAAATAACACTTCCTGATATGGTCGGATCTGAAAGTAAATTTTTCCGTTGATCTTAGCCAGAACATTTTCCATGTAATGTCAGTAAAAGCTCTGAGTAGCCACATTTATGGAATTCTATTGCTTTTACAGTTTATTCATTGCCATTTCACTTTATTCATATTCATGTCATTTATTTACTTTATTCATGAAAGGATACAGAATCAATATACTTTCCTACATTAACTAGTTAATAATAAAATTCAAAACTTGTTTTAACAGGTAAAGCATAGCCTTGAACTAGTTCATCAAAATGCTAATCAAAATAGGGAAAAAAAAATAGGACACATGGTTTATTCAGACACAAAAGGGGGAAAGCTAAAACTAACTTGGAAAGCAAGAAGGGGTGAAGAGCAAAATTATTTAAGTTATGGGGAATAAAGCTAGAAAGTCATTTTGCTCAGAGAACCAACAATCAGAACACATAATTAGTCAATGATTTCCTACAGTCTAAACCCAAAATAGAAAGACATGAGCTTGCCAGGACAGCTATTTTGACCAAAAGCCTGAGCAAATAGACCAAGAAGACATAGACATAAATGTCTTCCACCTCCAAAAACCAGAAAGAAATAAAGGCAAAAAGTATCAGATCTCCAAGGATCAATGTCTGCTGACCAGAAAAAAAGAAAATACATTAAAGAAAATTTGTAGATGTAACTTGCTAATACTTTAAGCAGGCACCAAGTGAAATGTGTAATAAGAGATTGAACTTGTGATTTACCACCACCTCCATTCAGCGGTGGAATCTGTTTAGCCTAGAGGCATGATAACCAACATTTTGTATTAGAATAGCTGAAAAAGGAAACAAATTACAAGGAGGAAAAAAAAAAAAAGAAAGAAACTATGAACCAAGGCACAATCTTCAATGAATAGGGCTTCTCACTTTTCCTTTTGGATATTAGCTACAATTCATGAACTAGCAGGCCAGGATCAGGATAGGAAACTTGACAGAAAAAGCCTTCTGTTTTAGCTTCTTCTAATGGTTGGTTAAGAGCAAAACAGGGAGAGAAGCATTAATATGTTATCATCCACAAGTTCCTTCTATTTTAGGTGTCAATATAGACCCTAAAGTTTGAGTCGTCTGCTTTATCATATCCCATAGAACATGCAGCTCAAAATAATTGAAAAGAGACCTATGGGAAAACTCCAATGATAGAAACAAACTAAGCACATTGGTTGTTTTCCTGAAACAGCTGTGCTAGACAGACACAATCAACACATCAAATGTGTAGTCCAGTGTTTAAGGAATATATTTTGCCTCTAAACTTGGAAATCCTGCGTTATGGGGAAAGATTTCATTTTATGATGCATTTTCTCTCCGATCACTTAATCTCATTTCAGATTACGTCCTCTGGACTCCGTGGTACTGATAAGCGCATGCTGGAAGGGAAAACAGGGTACCGCTTCCTGCAGTATGGGGCCATGAGGAATTCAGAATTGTAGAGAACATCGGAGAAGATGAAACCGGTGTGAAATAAAGGAGATAATTAGGCAATATATGGTGCCAAGTGCCAACTCCTTTCCTAACTCACTCCCTTCTTCCCCAAAGGCACCACAAAGATGGCAGAACTTGTCATATGTTGACAGAAACATTAAAATGTGTTTATACACCAGATACAAGAAATAGGCAGCCTAAGATTCATAATCTTCCAATTTTGTGTTTGACTAAAAGGACTCAAAGCAAAAGAGTAATTCTCCATTTCTAAAGAAATTACCTCAAGTCTACCTAATCAATTTAAATTAAGAATTGCAAATATATTCAGTATATTGAAATATCCTCAGATTTAAAATATATATAAGAGATTTTTTTTCTACACACATATACACACACATGATAATCCTTTAAATTGGAGTAACCATCACCTATGATAAAGTTTCCTCCAGAATTTGTATTTTCCTCTTCCACATTGGATATATCAATATTTCAAACACTTTATGATATTACCTATTATTCTACCAAGAAACATACATCCTAGATATCTTATGCCCTTTTATGTGTGTGGAAATATAACCTTTGTTAAAGTAATGATCATATTCTATTGATTTAGCTACTTAATGGCAGTTAGGATTAAAACACAAGTGTCTTGTCTCAAATTCTGGACTCTTGTTGTGATAATATAATATCTCATAATGAGTATTAATTCCAGTGTTAACTCGGGTATTAATTCATTTTTTCAAGAAATATTAAGCATATACTAAGCGCAAACTCTTCTAGGCTCCTGGGATAGAACACTGAGCAAAACAGACAAGACTTACGTCACAAATATTAATGTCATTCAGATTCAGCTTCATATTACCTTTGAATCTCAGTATTATTACAGATATAAATCTTAAATTCTTTCAGAGAACTTTGAAGGTTTCTTTTCATTACAATTGATTTTTTTTCCATTCCAAAGTGAAATGATAATTGACTTCAAAAATAACCGTAACTTTCATTACAACAAATTGATAACACAAACTATTTTCTATCAATAAACTTTGTGTAAATTGCACTCCAGGTCTTCATTTGAGCTGGTAATTAGAAGCTTGGAGATAAAGTCTTAATGTTCCTTCTTCCAGAGAGCAGGGAATGCAGCTCTTTCTTGTATCCCAAGGGCAACTTCTGCTTGAAGGAAAAGTTAGTTCCAGTTTCTTTGATTTCCTTTCATGCACAGGTATTGATCCACAGTTAAAATCCTTTATTTCTTTTCTTGTCACTCTGTGTCCCTGTGGAACACTGTTCTCTCTCCAACTGCATTATCATTAGACAGAACTAGCAGATTTACCTGCAGAGGAAGTAAGACTTACCATCTTTATGGCACATATTATCCCCCTTAATATATGCAGAAACACATATTAAGCACAGTTACTTAATATACTGTTGTGCATGAAATCACAGTGGGGAAAATCCATGCTCGGCTCCTATAGATAAGGCCTGTATCATAAGCCATGCGGTACTTACAAGCTTCGGTTAAACCCCACAGGAGTAAGAATGTACCTTTGCATTGTTTTCAGTGATCCTGTCTATTCAATGTCAAATTTGGAGCCATGCAAACAAAGAGCTCTTTCCATCACAGATAAAACCAAAAGGACTTTTTTTTCTTTCTAGCAACACACGTGCATCAGCTTTGTATGCCTAAGAGAAGTTTATCCTCTGAATTTATAGGCCACTTCCAGTTCTACCTGTATAGCCTTGGACTTTAAGGAATTGGCTGAGCCATTTTCTTGGGCTAAAAGCCTCTGGTGTTTCTAGGCTCATCGGGGTTGACATCAATGAGATGTTTCCCCAGGCAAGAGTATTAGGAGTCACTGATTATTATTTTTTTTAACTAAGGTTTATTAGATATGATACAGAGAACAAAACCCATGAAAGCCAGCTAAGCATGATTACAGATACTTAAAGTATTTTTGCCTCAAAAAACTGGAAATAAATTATCTGAACATAGACAGTCTCCTATCCTTTTTTAAAAAAACGTTAATAACAGCTGCATGATAGTCCTTGTGTGAATATACAATGGTAATGTAAACAATCTCTTATGTTTGGGCAGTTAGGGAGCTTCCAGCTCTTGACTATCACAAATACTGTAATGAATAGCCAATGTACTGGAATCACTGGAGATACACCTTCACAGTAAATCCTTTTTAGTGGCATTATCAGTGCAAAGGGTATATGTATTTTTTTAGATGTTGCCAGAAAGGCATTATAAGTATTATGATGACTAGCAATGATCTGGAAGAAAATGTCTGTAGGCCTGGTGTGGTGGCTCATGCCTATCATTCCAGCACTTTGCGAGGCTCAGGCTAGTGGATCCTGAGGTCAGGAGATTGAGACCATCCTGGCCAACACGGTGAAACCCCGTCTCCACCATGTGGTATGTGATCACGCCATGTACTTTCCAGATGCCAGCAGCTCCTGAGGTATGAAGGGTGGCCTTTCTCTTCCCACAGGTACCAGTGCACAGAGTCGTCGGATGTGGTGAGGACATAGAGAGGATCCACCCAGAAGTTGTTGATGGCTGCCTGGTGGTCCTGAAATCATTGCAGCAGGAAGCCAGTGATGCTGAAGAGGAGCAAGTATGCCCCCACAGGTAAAGACAATCAAATCTAAATCACTGGCTCTACCAAGATAGGGCACTCCAGATAAGGAAACTTGAGATCTCATATGCTTGGATGACTGTTTGGCCTCCAGTATTCCTGGTTGTGAGATCAAAGGTGATAAATTCTGTCTTTCTTCCATGGCAATTATGGGACATCAGTGTTATCCTGTTTTTCTTCTTTGGGTTCCAGCAGGTGGTGGTGCAGAATTTATGTGGGAGAAAGGTAGACAGAGGAGCACTGCCTTCTGATAGTCTCAGTAAGTCCTCCGAGAGGAATACCTGTGGAAAGGTACGACTGTATGTCCCACATGCAAATACGCATTTCTTGTCAGGAGAGCATTGTAGAAGTACATGTTTCTAGATGTACTTCTATATGTAGAAGTACATACAATAGCATATTGAAATGTGGTAACTTTAGAAAGCTTCCTTACCCCAGGCAGTGTATATATGTAGATGTCGCCTGCAGCATTGCCAACCATCAGGAATGGGCCATCCTTTGTGAGACAGGCTTCCATGCAATAACAGTCTCTGGCATGGGGACAGCGGCCAGAGGATCCCTGTCCTGACAGTTTCACACTTTGATCGTTTTGCTTCTATCCGCAGTGATGACGAGATGCATCTGAGGGAGGGTTACCAAATTTGAGAACTGAAACTTCTGGACTGGGCTTGACCAGATCATGGTGACCTCTTGCACATCCCAGACACAAAGCTCTTTCTTTGGAGAAACACTACAAATGATTGATTTCTCCTGTTCATCCATTGTAAGGCTATTTCCTGTGAGATAAGCCAAACCTGCTTCAAATGCACTGTTCATAGTTATTTTGTAGATAAAGCTATCTGGCTGTACCAATGACAACCAAAGTTCCTTCCTTCTTTGGTGCAGGAAAAATTGCTTCCATGTGTGTGTGCCCAGGTGTTGATCAGTGATGTTGCTACAGTCCCATCTCTGCAGAGAGTATGCCCCCAGGTAATTGCTGTCTGCAACCCTATTCTAATCCTTGTTCACCTGGGAAACCTGCAGCAAGCTGAATACGTCCAGGAAAGAGAAGATTCACTTCAAAACTAAGTCAGGCAATCGAATCTCCATTTCCCATGCCTGAACCCACATCCACTCTCCTTTCAGTGACTGATTATTTTAACCCTAAAAACTTTTAAAAGCCTGTCCAGGAGGTGGTGGTGGAAATGACAGGTATTAGAGTTGACTTTGCCTTTGAGGCCATCAGATTCACAGATACCATGGTCTGCAGACTTGGGGGACAGTGAACAAAACTGCCTGTTAATATGTGGGTATGCATTAAATAAACTTCATGAATACATTAAATTACTATAATTTTAAAACTAGCATGATTGAACACATCTTATGCACCTTGCACTGTGTTCAGCTATTTACACCTACTATCCCATTTATTCCTATTTCATCCTCAGAAATTAAGTACTAACATTATCCTCTGTTTTTTCTTTATTTATTTTTATTTCCTTAGATTTTTGCAGGGTAGGTGGAATTTGCTTACATGAATAAGTTCTTTAGCGGTGATTTGTGAGATCCTGATGCACTCATCACTCGAACAGTATACACCACACCCAGTTTGTAGTCTCTTATCCCTCAGCCCATTCCCACCCTTTCCCCCTGAGTCCCCAAGGGCCATTCTGTCATTCTTATACCTTTACATCCTCATAATTTAGCTCCCACTTATGAGTAAGAACATACAATGTTTGGTTTTCCTTTCCTGAGTTACTTCACTTAGAATAACAGTCTCCAATCCCAAGGAAGTTTCTGTGAATGCCATTAATTCATTCCTTTTTATGACTGTGTCATATTCCATCATACATGATGGAATACTATATATATATATATATATATATATATATATATATCTTTCTCACGTACACTCACATACATATGGACCACACTTTCTTTATCCACTCATTGATTGATGGGCATTTGGGCTGGTTCTACATTTTTGCAAGTGTGAATTGTGCTGCTATGAACATGAATGCTCAAGAATCTTTTTTGTATAATGACTTCTTTTCCTCTGGATATATCCCCAGTAGTGATATTGTTGAATCAAATAGTTGTTCTGCTTTTAGGAATCTTCACACTGTTTTTCATAGTGGTTGTACCAGTTTACATTTCCACCAGCAGCATAGAAGTGTTCCCTTTTCAGGGATATTGGTCTGTAATTTTCTTTTTTTATTATGGCCATTCTTGCAGGAGTAAGGTGGTATGGCATTGTGGTTTTGATTTGCATTTCTCTGATAATTAGTGATATTGAGCATTTTTTTCATGTTTGTTGGCCATTTATATATCTTCTTTTGAGAATTGTCTATTCATGTCCTTAGCCCACTTTTTGATAGGATTGTTTGTTTTCTTCTTACTAATTTGTTTGATTTTGTTGCAGATTCTCAATATTAGTCCTTCGTCAGATGTATAGATTGTGAATATTTTCTCCCACTCTGGGCGTTGTCTATTTACTCTGCTGACTGTTCCTTTTGCCATGCAAAAGCTCTTTAGTTTAATTAAGTTCCACCTATTTATCTTTGCTTTTATTGCATTTGCTTTGGGGTTTTTGATCATGAAATCTTTGCCTATGCCAATGTCTAGAAGGGTTTTTCCAGTGTTATCTTCTAAAATTTTTATAGTTTCAGGTTTTAGATTTAAGTCCTTGATCCATCTTGAGATGATTTTTGTAAAGGTGAGAGATGAAGATCCAGTTTCATTCTCCTACAGGTGGCTTTCCCCAGCACCATTTGTTGAATAGGGTATCCTTTCCTTACTTTATGTTTTTGTGTGCTTTGTTGAAGATTAGTTGACTTTAAGTATTTGGATTTATTTATGGGTTCTCTATTCTGTTCCATTGGTCTATGTGTCTATTTGTATACTAGTACCGTGCTGTTTTGATGAGTATGGCCTCATAATATAGTTTAAAATCAGGTAATGTGATGCCTCCAGGTTTGTTCTTTTTGCTTATGATTGCTTCCGCTATTCAGGCTCTTTTTTGGTTACATATGAATTTTAGAAATGTTTTCTCTAAGTCTGTGAAAAATGATGATTGTATTTTGATGGGAATTACATTGAATTTGTAAATTGCTTTTAGTAGTGTGGGCATTTACACAATATTGATTCTTCCCATACACAACCATGGGATGTGTTTCTATTTGTTTGTGTTGTCTATGATTTCTTTCAGCAGTGTTTCATAGTTCTCCTTGTACAGGTCTTTCACCAACATGGTTAGGTATATTCCTAAGGTTTGTTTTTTCTATTTTTGTTTGTTTTGTTTTGTGCAGCTATTGCAAAGTGGTTGAGTTTTTTATTCAATTCTCAGCTTGGTCGCTATTAGTATATAGCAGATCTACTGATTTGTATACATTAATTTTGCATCCTAAAACTTTGCTGAATTCACTTATAAGTTCTAGGTGCTTTTTAGATGAGTCTTCAGGGTTTTTGAGGTATATGATCATGTCATCAGCAAACAGCCACAGTTTGACTTCCTTTTTACCAATTTGGATGCCCTTTATTCCTTCTCTTGTCTGATTGCTCTGGTTAGGACTTCCAGTACTATGTTGAATAGACATAGTAAAAGACAAGACAAGCCTTCCTTGCCTTGGTTCAGGTCTCAAAGGAAACACTTTCAACTTTTTCCCATTCACTGTTGGCTGTGGGTTTGTCATATATGGCTTTTATTACATTGAGATATGTCCCATGTGTGCCAATTTTGCTGAGCATAAAGGGATGCTGGATTTTGTCAAATTCTTTTTATGCATCTATTGAGATGATCATGTGATTTTTTTTAATTCTATTTATGTAGTGTATCACATTTATTGACTCGTGTGTGTTAAACCATTCTTGCATTCCTGGTATGAAGCCCACTTAATCATGGTGGATTATCTTTTTGATATGCTGTTGGATTCGGTTAGTTAATATTTTGTTAAGGATATTTGCATATATTTTCATCAGGGATATTGGTCTGTAGTTTTCATTTTCAGTTATGTCCTCTCTGGTTTTGGTATCAGGGTGATACTGGCTTCATAGAATAATTTAGGGAGGATTTCCTCTTTCTCTATCTTATGGAATAGTGTCAATAGGATTGGTACCAATTCTTCTTTGAAGGTCTGATAGAATTCAGCTATGAATCCATCTGGTCCTGCACTTTTTTGTCAGTAATTTTTTTTATTACTATTTCAATCTTGCTGCTTGTTATTGGTCTGCTCAGGGTTTCTAATTCTTTCTGATGAAAGACAGGAGGATTGTATCTTTCCAGAAATGTATCCATCTCTTCTAGGTTTTCTGGCTTATGTATATAAAGGTATTCATAATAGACGTGAATGATTTTTTGTATTTCTCTGGTGTCAGTTGTAATATTTCCCCTTTCATTTATAATTGAGCTTATTTGGATCTTCTCTCTTCTTTTCTTGGTTAATCTTGCTAGTGGCATATCGATTTTATATATCTTTTCAGAGAACCAGCTTTTTGTTTCACTCATCATCTTTTGTATCATTTTTCTGTTTGTTTCCATTTCATTTCATTCTGCTCTGATCTTATTTCCTTTCTTCTGCTGGGTTTGGGTTTAGTTTGTTCTTTTTTCTCTAGTTCCTTGAGGTGTGACCTTAGATTGTCTATTTGTGTTCTTTCAGACTTTTTGATGAAGGTATTTAAGGCTATGAACGTTCCTCCTAGCGCTGCTTTTGTTGTATCCCAGAGGTTTTGATAGGTTGTGACACTTATCATTCAGTTCAAAGAATTACTTACTTTCCATATTGATTTATTTGTTGACCCAATGATCATTCAGAAGCAGGTTATTTAATTTCCATGTATTTGGTTTTGAAGGTTCCTTTTGGAGTTGATTTCCAGTTTTATTCCACTGTTGTCTGAGAGAGTACTTGATATAATTTCAATTTTTTTAAATGTATTTGTTATGCGTCCTACCATATGATCTACCTTGGAAAAAGTTTCATGCACTGATGAATAGAAGGTATATTCTGTGGTTGTTTGTAGAATGTTCTGTAAATAACTGTTAAGTCAATTTGTTCCAGGGTATAGTTTAAATCCGCTGTTTCTTTGCTGACTTTCTCTCTTGATGACTTGCCTAGTGCTGTCAATGCAGTATTGAAGTTCCCTGCTATTATTGTTTTGCTATATATCTCATTTCTTAGGTCTAGCAGTAATTGTTTTATAAATTTGGAAGCTCCAGTGTTAGGTGCATATATATTTAGGATTCTGATATTTATCTGTTGGACAAGGCCTTTTATCATTATATAATTTCCATCTTTGTCTTTTTTAACTGCTGTTGCTTTAAAGTTTGTTTTGTCTGATGTAAGAATAGCTACTCCTGCTCACTTTTGTGTCTATTTGCATGAAATGTCTTTTTTCACCCCTTTACCTAAAATGTATGTGAGTCCTTATGTGTTAGGCAAGTCTCTTGAAGGCAGCAGATAGTTGGTTAGTGAATTCTTATCCATTCTGCAATTATGTATCTTTTAAGTGGAGCATTTAGGCCATTTACATTCAACATTAGTATTGAGATGTGAGGTACCATTTCATTCATTGTGCTGTTTGTTGCCTGTATACCTATGGGTTTTTTAATTGTATTTTTATTTTATAGGTCCTGTGAGATTTACGCTTTAAAGAGGTGCTGTTTTGATGTATTTCCAGGATTTGTTTCAAGATTTAGAGCTCCTTTTAGCAGTTTTTCTAGTGCTAGCTTGGTAGTGGCAAATTCTCTCAGCATTTGTTTGTCTGAAAGAGACCATATATTTCCTTCATTTCTGGAGCTTGGTTTCACTGGATACAAAATTCTTGGCTGATATTTGTTTTGTTTAGGGAGGCTGAAGATAGGGCCCCAATCCCTTCTTGTTTGTTGGGTTTCTGCTGAGAAATCTGCTGTTATCTAATATGTTTTCCTTTATAAGTAATCTGGTGCCTTTGTCTCACAGCTCTTAAGAATTTTTTCCTTCATATTAACTTTAGATAACCTGATGACAATATGCCTAGGTGAGGATCTTTTTGTGATGACTTTCCCAAGTATTCTTTGATATCCTTGTATTTGGATGTCTAGGTCTCTAGCATGGCCCGGGAAGTTTTCCTTGATTATTCTCCCAAATGTGTTTTCCAAACTTTTAGATTTATATTCTTCCTCAGGAACACCAATTATTCTTAGGTTTGGTCATTTAACATAATCCCAAACTTCTTGGAGGCTATGTCCCTTTTTTGTGTGTGTCTTTTTTTTTCCATCTATGTTGGTTTAGGCTGATTGAAATACCTTCTCTCCGAGCTCTAAAATTCTTTCTTCTGCTTGTTAGATTCTTTTGATGCAACTTTCCAGAACATTTTGCATTTCTCAAAGTGTGTCCTTTATTTCCTGAAGTTGTGATTGTCTTTTTATTTATGCTATCTATTTCACTGATGTTTTCTCCCCTGATTTCTTGTATTATTTTTTGATTTCCTTAAATTGGACCTCACTTTTCTCTAGTGCCTCCTTGGTTAGCTTAATAATCAACCTTCTGAATTATTTTTTAGGTAAATCACGGATTTCTTCTTGGTTTGGATCCATTACTGGTAAGTTAGTGTGATTTTTTAGGGGGTGTTAAAAAATCTTGTTCTGCCATATTGCCAAAATTGTTTTTCTGGTTTCTTCTCTTTTGGGTAGTCTATGTTAGAAGAAAGATCTGGGTTTCAAGGCTACTGTTCAGATTCTTTTGTTCCATGGGGTAGTCCCTTGATGAAGTACTCTTCCCCTTTTCCTAGGGATGTGGCTTCCTGATAGCAGAGCTGTAAAGGTTGTAATCGCTTTTCTGGATCTAGCCAACCAGCAGGGCTACCAGATTCCAGGCTGGTACTGGGGGTTGTCTGCACAGAGTCCTGTGATATGAACTGTCTGCAGGTCTCTCGGCCATGGATACTAGCACCTGCTCTAGTGGAGGCGGCAGTGGGGTGAAATGGACTCTGTGAGGGTCCTGAGTTTTGGTTCTTTAATGCACTATTTTTGTGCTGGTTGGCATCCTGCAGGAGGTGGCACACTTTCAAGAGAGCATCAGCTATGGTGGTAAAAGAAGGATCAGGTGATGGGCAGGACCCTAGAACTCCAAAGAGAATATGTCCTTTGTCTGCAGTTACTAGAGTAGGTAGGGAAGGACCATCAGGTTGGGTAAGGGCTAGGCATGTCTGAGCTCAGGCTTTGGGTGGGGCTTGCTGCAGCTGCTGTGGGGGATAGGGGTGTGGTTCCCAGGTCAACAGAGTTGTGCTCCCAGGCTGCCTCTGCTGTGTCATGCAGGTTGTCAGGAGAGTTGGGGAAAGCTGGCAGTTACAGGCCTCACCAGTTCCCATGCAATCCAAAAGGCCAGTCTGACTCCCACCACGTCCCCCACAAGAGAACCAGGTTTCTCTTTCCAGGCAGTTGGTGAACAGGGCTGAGAACTTGCTCTGGGCTATCAGCCTCCCAGCTGAGAAAGCAAGCAGGGCTTTCTCACCTCCCTGCCTGTGGAGTCTACACACCATAGTCATGCCCTCCCCTGCGTTCTGGCCAAAAGACTTCGTGGTTGGTTGGAACTGTTACAGAATTGAGCTGGAAGTTTCCTTCTCCCTGTGGTCTTTTCCCAGTGCCTCTGGCAGCCTTCCCCAAGGATCCCTGTGAGACAAGTCAGAAATGGATTCCGTGGGGACCCAGAGAGCCCACCGGGCTTTTCCTGCTTCCTCTACCCCTAAATTTTGCCTGGCTCTCTAAATTGACTCAGCTCTAGGTAAGGTCAAATCCTTCTCGTGTGATCTAGACTTTCAGGTTCCCCAGTAAGGGTGTGTGTTCAGGGAAGGACACTACCCTTTCCCACTTTCACAGCTTGGGCACTCACAGTATTTGGGCTGTCTCCCGGGTCCTGCAGGAACAATCTGCCTCCTTCGGAGGGTCTGGTATATTCCTGCAGTATACCACACCCTCCAAAGGAGGCAGATTATTCTTGTCTTTCCTGGTATACTCCTGCAGTAGCTCTGGAGCAAAAGTTCACAGAGCAAGTCTCCACCAGCTGTTCTGTCTGTCTGAGTGAAAGCTGCAATCTAGTCTCCTATCTGCCATTTTCTTCTATTCTCATTTTAAAGATTGGAAAAACTTAATCATAATTAAGGAAGTTTGCCCAAGATATCACAGTGAGTATACCACATACTGTTCTATTCTGTATTATTTCTTCCATATAATCACTCTGAGTCCATGTTTTATGATTGTTAATCAGAAGAAGTATGATTTGGGGCTACTGAGAGGCTAATCAGCCTATTTTTGAAATCAAGTCACAGCTTTGGAATCATGCCATTTGAATTACAGAGTATGTGTGATTATTAGCACCTTCAAATTCACAACTTTTTTTTTAGCCAATGCTGATTTTCTATGAGAGAACCCTGAAAGGTAACATTATAGGAGGTGGGTCTTTCACTATTCTTTTGCCTCTTCCAGAAACCTAGACACCCTGCATGCTCCTTGACCAAAAAAAAAAAAAAAAAAAAAGGAGGGGAGGGAAGATAGGAAAAATAATCCTCTATGAAAAGAAATAAAAGACAACATGTCACAAATAGAAAAGAACACTTTTACCCTCCCTAAAGGATTTATAACCTAGAGGAGCAAAGTATATTAACAGTTTAACATTATTAATAAGATATGGAAGAGTCACATTTTAGGGTACCCATTGGCACCTACACATATCATAATTCATGGATAGCCATTATACGTCTCTAGGGTATTTCCAGCATGAGATAAGGCAAGAAGAAAGTCTCACTGTATTGGCTCCCAATTATCTTCTTAACAATTACCCTAATTTGCTATTTAAGAACAAAACAGACAACTCTAATGTGGTATATTTGAATCTCTTTTCCCCATATGACACCTGTAAATTCCTCTCTTATCACACGTCAACCCACACCCAGTATGCTTCCAGACAAGAACTGTCCAAGAGAAATTTTGCAGTGATAAAAACATCCTATCGCTGTGTTGCCCAATACAGTAGCCACTAACCACATATGACTATTGAACACTCAAAGTGTGGCTAGAGGGACTGGAGAACTTTTTAATTATATTTAATTCCAATTAATTTAAACTTAAGTAGCCATGTATGACTAGTGGTGACCTTATTGGACAATGCAGGTGAAATTGTCTTTTTCCCTGACTTCAGCTAGAGTACTCAGATAAGATAAATTAATTTGAGGGAACTATGGTATGTAGCTTAAAAATATGAGCTTTACTGTCATATTACTTAATAGACGTGGCCTTAGGCAAGTTACTTAAACTTTTTAATTCAGAATCCAGTATCTGAAAAATAGAGTAAACAATAGTTTATTTCTTATACAATGTAGTGAGAACTAAATGAAACAATGCGAGTGCAATGGTTTGGGTATTTGTCCTCTGCAAACCTCATGTTGAAATTTGATTCCCATTGTTGGAAATGGGACCTAATGGGAGATGCTTAAGTCATGAAAGAAGATCCTTTATGAATAGACTAGCCCTCCCTAAGTGGTGAGTGAGTTCTTACTCTATTAGTTCCTGCAAGAGTGGTTGTTATAAAGAGCCTGGCATCTCCCAACTCTCTCTCTCTCTCTCTCTTTCTCTCTCTCTCTCTTTTTTTTCTCTCTCTCTCTCAACTTCCTCACTCAACATGTGATCTCTGTACACACCCACTCCCTTTCACCTTCCCCCATGAGTGGAAGCAGCCTGAGACTCTCACCAGAAGCAGATGCCCCATCTTGAACTTTCCAGCCATGAAAATCATGAGCCAAATGAACCTTTCTTTACAAATTACCCGGCTTCAAATATTTCTTTACAGCAACGCTAAATAAGACAGCAGATAAAGCACTTGGCAAACAAGCTGACTCATAATAGACACAAAATAAGTGTTTAATTGTAGCAGTAATAACTGATAACAGTAGTTGATTGGCCTAGACAAAAGATGAAAAGGAAAGCACATACATTGCAAAAGATGACTGGAGGATTTTTTTTTCCTTTTTGCTGTTTTGAAGCATCTTAGTGCTGCTTCATTTATTTGTTGTATTCGGTGTAGATTTATATGAGCTGATTGTAATTAAAAATTGAATTTTTATGTAGTCATCAAATATTAGAGAAATCTTTGCCGTTGACCAGACTTTTATTATGGAAGTTTCTTCTTTCAGAAACTGTAGCTGCCAGGCAGGGTGGCTCACACTGGTTATCTCAGCATGTTGGTAGGCTGAGATGGGCAGATTGCTTTAGACCATGAGTTCAAGACCAGCCTGGCCAACATGGCAAAACCTCATCTCAACTAAAATTACAAAAATTAGCCAGGCATAGTGGTACATGCCTGTAATCCCAGCTA
This sequence comes from Sapajus apella, assembly GCF_009761245.1. Lineage (NCBI taxonomy): Eukaryota > Metazoa > Chordata > Mammalia > Primates > Cebidae > Sapajus > Sapajus apella. The sequence goes on from NW_022437064.1 coordinate 3,909,262, forward strand.
TTCAGGAAGCTGAGGCAGGAGAATCACTTCAATCCAGGAGGTAGAGATTGCAGTGAGCCAAGATTGTTCCATTGCACTTCAGTTTGGGTGACAGAGTGAGATTCCATCTCAAAAAAAAAAAAAAAAAACTGTGGATATCTGAATTTTCCAACTTAAATAAAAACCCAGTTTAAAAATTAAAACTTCTGGCTGGGCATGGTGGCTCATGCCTGTAATTCCAGTACTTTGGGAGGCTGAGGTAAGAGGATCACTTGAGGTCAGGAGTTCGAGACCAGCCTGGCCAACATGGTGAAACCCACCTCTACTAAACACACGCACACACACACACACACACACACACACACACACATACACACACACATCAGCCAGGCATGGTGGTACACACCTGTAATCCCAGCTACTCATGAGGCTGAGGCAGAGGAATCGCTTGAACCCAGAAGACAGAGGTTGTAGTGAGCCAAGATGGTGCCACTGCATTCCAGCCTGGGCGACAGAGTGAGTGAGACTCCATCACCAAAAAAAAAAAAAAAAAAAAAAAATTAAACCTTTTCAGAAGTAATTAAATTGGTGCTGAGACTGACTAAGCATAATTGACCCTGGTATTTCATTTCATTGCTAAACATCCTTGGCTTCATTAAAAGAATTTATTCACATACTATCACATTCCTCATCATGTATCTGCAAGTCTCCTTCCTCCTCACTATAACTAAACATACTGAGGAAAATCATTCTGGATGGAAAACTCTGTGGCAGTCTTTTTCTTTCATTCATTTCTATGCTGACAAATTTCTAAGTTGTTTAATTACATAAGACCTGTATATTTTAGTACAAATAGTTCTATTAAGCAACATAAAATGTTTGTAACCAGAGTTTGATCAAGAGTGCTGGCTGTCATTTTTTAAAAAGCCCAACCTTTTTTTTAACTTCATTCTAACATCTTGTAATAACTTTAAATTAAATTTTAAGTGACATTTATAAAGAACATAATATTCTTTATAAATGAGTTATAAAGAACTTTGTTAGGAATATAAAGACTCCAGTTCTAGGTTCAGCTTTGTCACTTTCAAGAAATCCATCAGTATTTTAAAATATACCCAGGATTTGTTTTAATCAGGTATAGTAAGATGACCCATGCACAGACAGCTACCTTGAAAAAAGAGCTTATGGTTTATGGTTCCCAAGAGGAGTGTGCATGTCACACCATGCAGAGGGCCACACAGGGAAGCACTGAGGCCAGTCTAGAGGCAAAAGGGATATAGCATGGGTCAGAGTCTTTATTGTGACTTTCACAGGAAAAAAGAATCAAGACAGAGCAGGCAAGCTAAATAAGTTAAGATTAGGTAATCTGAATAATTTCAATGTGTTCTGGGATATATGGGGTGATCCCTTGCTTTCTAGTAACTGGCCGTATAGTGACTTAGGGAAGGAGGATAATGTCCCTAACAATTGGAACCCGATTTATAAAAAAGAGACAGGTGGAAGTGGGTATATGGACTCCAGATTGGCTGGTTTGCATGACAAATGTATGCTCTCAGCAATCTGATTGCTAACTCTAGAAAGTCGCTAACCTTGGGAGGGGTAATCCCTCCCCAGGTTCCCAAAGTCTTCAGATATCAAAGCATCATAATATATAGAACATAAACATGATTAATACATCAGTGAAAAAATATTTAACCTCTCTAATCCTCAGCTTCCTCAAAGTTAAAAAAAAATCCCTTCCTTAATCCTGGTGATCTAATAATAAATGAGATCTTGGCAGGGTGCTGCCAGCATCTACTACAACTATTCCACCTCACCACTCTCCACAACACTGCTACAGAATTAAAGAGAGTCATTCCTGAGGTTGAAATGTGAGGTTTGTGAGGCAGATACATCTAGAAGGAAAAAGGAGAACGCAGTAACTCAGATCAGACCAGGGGAAAGTATGCTGTGACAAAACATTGTGAGTGCCCTGAAGACATGGAGAACTGCGGGCTAATGGGCTGTGATTATGGCAGTGTTGGGTATGCTCTGACAGTGCCACTAGGCTCACGTATGCAGGGCTCATCTATGACGCTGGGTGGTTTTAATGCTCCTGAACAGCAACTGGATTCTGCTAATTGCCTCACTGATGATGATGGGGAAAAGGATCAAAAGGTGAATGATTTACCGTCTGCCATAAATGCTTTTGCCAACTTTATGAATGAGAAGTTCATTGGATTCACTAACTATGACGAACAGGTAGTGACTACTAATGAACCCTAGAAATTCGTTTTAAACAGTTATCATACCTACCTTGAAACCTAATTCCAGAACTTAACCCTGGAAGAAGGCATTTTTTATTAACTTATTCACGAAGAACTCATGCAATTTACATTGCTGAAATGGCTACCAGGAAATATTACTTCTCTTTAAATATGCTTTAAATATACTTTATTGGGACTGGCTTTTTTATGACTTAGGAACATTTGGCTTTGGCATCAGTGGTAAAACATTAATAGTGCCTTTGTAACCTTAGCATCATGTGTGATAGCAGAACAAAATGTGCTATAGAGGACTTGAGATAAACTTCCCTGAGGAGGAAAAAAATGCAGACCAAGCCTCCAGAGCTTATGCAAACATGTTTAGGCAAGAATGGTATTAAGCTACTCCAACCCCACAAACAGAAGCCATTTGTTAGAGGGACTTCTTGAACTCAGCATTTATAGGATATGAGCTGATATAAGCTCTGACATCACTTGACTGGCTCTTTCATTTATGGAAACGGAAATCAAGACCCAAAGAAGCACAGTGACTTTCCAGAATTATATACCAGTTACCAACTGAGCAGATTCTCCCGGATTCTCAACTACTCCTTTCTCTTTCTTTGAAATGAGTCTTACTCTGTCACCCAGGCTGGAGTGCAATGGTGTGATCTCGGCTCACTGCAGCCTCTGCCTCCCAAGTTCAAGCTATTCTTGTCCCTCAGCCTCCCAAATAGCTGGGATTACAGGGGTGCACTACCACATCCAGCTAATTTTTGTATTTTTTAGTAAAGACAAGGTTTTACCATGTTGAGCAGGCAGGTCTCAAACTCCTGACCTCAGGTGATCCACCCACCTGGGCCTCGCAAAGTGCTGGGATTGCAGGCATGAGCCACTGCGCCTGGCCTACGACTCTTTTCTCTGTATCAACCTTCCATGTTATTCTCATATTTTGTCATTCCACCCTTGAATTCAATGCCTCAGTCACACTGAGGTCCTTTCATTGCTTCCCCCAAAGTCTGCGCCTCACAGAATGATCTCAGGCTCCCTTGTCTCTAAACCTTCATGCTTGTAGTTCCTTGCTTTGAAACCCAGTCGTGCCCATACTCCACCCCCACCGAACTCCATGTCTCATTAACTCCTAGCCATTGTTCAAGTCACAGTTTAGCGAGGCCTCTAAACTCTCAGAAATCTAGGTTATATATACTTTCTCTCTGTTCCCATTCCACTCTCTACTTTCCCTATCATAACATGTCAAACATTGCATTGTAATCGTCTGATTATTTGTTTGAAGAATTCTTGAATTCTTCAAATGATGAATCACATTCATCATTATAACCCCACCATCAGGTACAATGCCTGAAACATGAAAATTGCTCTATAAAAAATTTTTGTTTAAATAAATATGAACAAAAATTAATGAACAAAACTCCCTAATACAAACGCATTTTAACAGTGGATTTATATAGAATACAGCACACATCTAGGGAACCCACCAATGCACAATGTGTAATGTATGATATTCTTACTAACAGAGAACAGTTAGATGGCTATTAAAAGTATGAGTATAACATCACAGGAGATGAAGAACAAAAGAAAGGAGCCGGCATCTGAAGTGGAATACCACGATCTTCCTCACGTAGCCACTCGCAATTAGAAAATAGGGAGGCCCTGGCTGTAAATGTGCACTTGCCCTGCTACCTTCCTTCACCTTCTTTAAGAGACATGAAATTTTATAAAGTAATATTTACAACAATGCATTTTTGGTTTTGTAACATTTATAGATATAATATGTATAAGAATAAATATGACCAAATCAGGGATATAGTTATATAATAGCAACATTTTTGTGTCTCACCGAAATTAACTTAGTATAAATCTGAAGCTGATTTCTATAAAGTTAAGATACATATGATAAGCCCTAGAGCAACCACTAAGAAATAACAGGGGAGTTTCCAAGATGACCAAATAGGAACAGCTCTGGTGTGCAGCTCCCAGTGAGACCAACAGAGAAGGCGGGTGATTTCTGCATTTCCAACTGAGGTACCCGGTTCACCTCACTGGGACGGGTTGGACAGTGGCTGCAGCCCAAGGAAGACAAGCTGAGACAGGGTGGGGCTTTGCCTCACCCGGGAAGCTCAAGGGGTCACGGAACTCCCTCTCCTAGCCAAGGGAAGCCATTAGGGACTGTACCCTGCACTCCCACCCAGATACTGTGCTTTTCCCATGGCCTTTGCAACCTGCAGACCAGGAGATTCCCTCTAGTACCTACAGCACCAAGGCCCCAGGTTTCCAATACAAAACTGGGAAGCCATTTGGGCAGACATCGAGCTTGACACAGCAATTTTTTTTCATACCCCAGTGGCACCTGGAATGCCAGCGAGCCAGAACCACTCACTCCCCTGGAAAGGGAGCTGAAACCAGGGAGCCAAGTGGTCTGGCTCAGCAGGTCCCACCACCATGGAGACCAGGAAGCTAAGATCCACTGGCTTGAAATTCTCGCAGCCAGCACAGCAGCCTGAGCTCGACCTGGGACACTTGAGCCAGGTGGTGGGGAGGGGCGTCCACCATTGCTGAGACTTGAGTAGGCGGTTTTAAACTCTCAGTGTAAACAAAGCCATGGGAAGCTTGAAGTGTTAGGAGCCCACCACAGCTCAGCAAGGCACTGCGGGCAGGCTGTCTCACTAGATTCCTTCCTTACTGGGCAGGGCATCTCTGAAAAAGAGGCAGTGGCCCCAGTCAGGGACTTATAAATAAAGCTCCACCTTCCTGGGACAGAGCACCTGGGAAAAGGGGTGGTTGTGGACACAGCTTCAGCGACTTAAACATCTCTGCCTAGCAACGCTGAAGATAGCAGCAGATCTCCCAGCACAGCGCTTGAGCCCTGCTGAGGGACAGACTTCCTCCTCAAGTGGGTCCCTGACCCCTGTGCCTCCTGACTGGGAGACGCCTCCCAGCAGGGGTTGAAAGACACCTTATATAGGAGAGCTCTGGCTGGCATCTGGAGAGTGCCCCTCTGGGATGAAGCTTCCCGAAGAAGGAATAGGCAGCAATCTTTGCTGTTTGGCAGCTTCCACTGGTGATATCCAGGCAAACAGGGTCTGGAGTGGACCTCCAGCAAACTCCAGCAGATCTGCAGCGGAGGGGGCTGACTGTTAAAAGAAAAACTAACAAACAGACAGGAATAACATCAACATCAACAAAAAGCACACCCACACAAAAACCTCATCCGAAGGTCACCAGCATCAAAGACCAAAGACATCACGATACCCACTCCAAACTATACTACAGGGCTACCATAACCAAAACACCATGGTATTGGTACAACAACAGACACATAGACCAATGGAACTCAGAAATGAAGCTGCACACTTAAAACCATCTGATCTTCTGCAAAGCTGACGAAAACAACCAATGGGAAAAGGACTCCCTGTTCCATCAATAGTGCTGACATAATTGGCTAGCCACATGCAAAAGATTGAAACCCAACCCCTACCCTTACAACCGCATATAAAAATCAACTCACAATGGATTAAAGACATAAATGTAAAACCCAAAACTATAAAAATCCTGGAAGATGACCTAGGCAATACCACTCCAGACATCAGCCTGGGTAAAGATTTCATGATGAATAAAAGTAATTGCAACAAAAGCAAAAATTAACAAATCGGCCCTAATTAAACTAAAAAGCTTTTGTACAGCAAAAGAAACAGTTCTACACAATCTCCTCCACAAAATAGAAGAGGTGAAAATACTTCCAAGTTCATTTTAGAAAATTAGTATTACTGTGACACCAAAACCAAAGAGGTATTTTGAAGCCTCCCTTCCTCCTTAGGCACACCTCTACTCTCATTACTTAAACTGAATGTCACTCTCTCTCCTCGTATCCCCTACCTGAGGGACGGGCTGAGGCCTGGGCCCCAGCAGCCTTCTGTATCTGCCTTGGGTTTGAAGCTAGAGAATGAAGAAGGGGCCAGACCCACATGGGCTCCAGGGTGAGGGGGGCTCTGCTGTGAAGCCAGCTCCCCACTGTTAGCAGTGCAGCCTTCTGGTCTTGCCTGGTGCCTGGTGACCCAGGCACTGGGATCGTCCCCTCTGTGGAGTAATGTGGGTGTTGTATCTGATGGCAACATCACCAGATCTGGCTCTTGAGCTTTCTGGAGAGTCTGTGAACTTTAAAATTACTTCTTCTCAAACATGAAACATACAAATCCCTGGAAGGCTGTGTTGAAATGCAGATTCAGATTCAGTAGGTATGGGTGGGCATAAAACTCTGCATTTCTTTTTAAATTAATTTCTTCTTTAAGCTTTAGTCCAGTATGAGAGATTCTGCATTTCTTTTTTCCTTTTTGGTTTTTTTTTGAGACAGAGCCTTGCTCTGTAACCCAGACTGGAGTGCAGTGGCACAATATCGACTTACTGCAACCTCCACCTTTCAAGTTCAGGCAATCCTCCTGCTTCAGCCTCCTATGTCCTGGGACTACAGGCATGCACCAGCACACCCCGGCTAATTTTTTTTTCTTTTTTTGTATTTTTAATAGAGACAGCGTATTGCCTTGTTGGCCAGGATGGTCTCGAACATCCTGAGATTACAGGTGTGAGCCACTGTGCCCAGCCTAGACTCTGCATTTATTTTATTTATTTTTTATTTTTGGAGACAGAGTCACAGTGTTATCATCCAGCTGGAGTGCAGTGGTATGATCTCGACAAAATGTAACCTCCACCTCCCAGATTCAAGCAATTCTCCCAACTTTGCCACCCAAAGTGCCGGAATTACAGGAGTGAGCCACCAGTGCAGCTGAGACTCTGCATTTCTAACAAGCTCCCAGGTGATGCCACCCTTGGCCTGAAGTCCCCCGCTTTGCACCGCAAGGTTTCACCCAATTTGTTTCTGGCTTAAACTAACACTCTGACTGATAGCTATAGATTCCAACATCTAAAAACTTACAATGTATGGAAAAGCAGTATTTACACATCCATTAGCAAAGCACACTAAAGGACATTCTCCAGTTTTTCTGGACTTATAATATCCTATGTCATCCTTGGGGGAAAAGTTCAGATGATATTTAATTCATAAAATCAAAACAAGTTAGAACCTGGGCTGTGGCTCATGTTTGTAGTCCTAGAATTCAGAAGACAGAGGCAGGCAGATTGCTTGAGCCCAAGAGTTGGAGACCAGCTTGGGCAACATAGCTAGACCTCATTTTAACAAATGTGGCTTACTCCTATAATCTCAGCACTTTAGGAAGCCAAGGCAGGTGGATCACTTGAGGTCGGGAGTTCAAGACCAGTGCAGCATGGCCAACATGGTGAAACCATATCTCTACTACAAATACAAAAATTAGCTGGGCATGGTGGCATGCGCCTGTAATCCCAGGTACTCAGGAGGCCAGCGCATGAGAATCACTTGAACCTGGTAGGCAGAGATTGCAGTGAGCTGAGATCACGCCACTGCACTCTAGCCTGGGCAAAAGAGTGAGACTTGGTCTCAATAAATAAATATAAAATAAAATAAAAATAAATAAATTAGCTGGGCATGGTGGCATGTGTCTGTAGTCCCAACTACTAAGGATGCTGAAGTGAGAGGATCACCTTGAGCCCCAGACATCAAGTCTGCAATGAGCTGAGATCACACCACTGTACTTCAGCCTGAGTGACAGTGCAAGACCCTATCCAAACAAACAAACAAAAAACCAAAAACAAGTTAAAAGTATGCTGACTGATATTTTATTATTGTGTAAGAGCCCTAGAGTTAATTGGAGACACAGTGACATCTCATCAAAGCAGATTTGGCAATCACTGTATAATGTAGTCACATCTTAAGGTGTAGGATTAGATGGGGCATAGGTGGCAGGAATGCTGACTCCCTGGCTAAAATGACTTTCCTGAAATCACTTACTCACACACTCCCAATCTCTTTAAGTAACTGAGGCAAAGAGATAAAGTTTAGCTAGATATAAAGCAGAAGTGGAGTAGTCCTCCCATCAGAAACCGGCAATATTCATTCGCAATGGAAGTTTAGTGTCTTAAAGTCATCTGGGGCTGCCGTAGCAATATACCACCAGGACCGGGTGCTTTAAATGATAGAAATTTATTTCTCATAGTTTTGGATGCTGGGAAGTTCAAGATCAATGTGGGGACAGATTCATTTCCTGCTCAGGGTTCCCTTTCTGGTCTGCAGATGGCCTTCGCCATCTCTTTGTGTGCTCATGACTTCCTCTTGCTGGATAGACAGCTCTGGTCTTTCTTATTCTTATAACAACACTAATCTCGTTGTGGGGGTTCCATCCACAAGACCTCAACTAAACCTGATTACCTGCCAAAGGACCTACCTCCTAATTCATCATATTGGGGATTAGAACTATAAACAAAAAATGAAATTCTAAGCCTTCTGACTCGCTGAATGTACTCCTCCTCAGAGCCAAGAGAATTCCAAAATCAACCTGAAAAACTAGCTCAGGTCATGGTAAGAGGTTGGGATCATTATACCCTCCTCTGGTTGGAATTCAGGTACAGCTGACCAGTATTAACATTAAAACAGATATCTTAACACTGACCAAACAGACTTTCTGTAGCAGCAAGAAGTCAAATTTCAACCTGACTCTAGTATAGCATCAAATGACATACAGCAGGGCCTGACATAAATCTAAGTATTTTATCCCAATATATTTCTTTGACATATTTTGAAATAATACTGCAAAACTGTCTCTTGTGGGGAGATCTACATTCTGCAGAGAATCCCTATTCTTTTCTACATCTTTTCCCTAATCCAGAAGAGAATAAACTGATAGTCTGGCATCTTTTTAGGTCAAATAGGAGCTCTGAAGCCTGCTACCTGGAGGCTTCATCTCCATGATAAAACCTTGGTATCCTCAACCCCCTTAACTTAGACATTCCTTTATATTTATTCCAGGTTTGTAGATAATAATTCTTTTAACCCATTGCCACTCAGAAAATCATTGAATCCACCTATGACCATGAAGCTCACCATCCCAAGTTGTCCTGCCTTTCTGGATACATACATATGTATGTATCATATATGTGTATATATATATATATAAAATTTTACTTTAGGTTCTGGGATACATGTGCAGATCAAGTAGGATCGTCGCATAGGTACATACATGGCAATGTGGTTTGCTGCCTCCATTCCCCAGTCACCTATATCTGGCATTTCTCCCCATGTTATCCCTCCCCAACCTCCCTACCCACCACGTCCCTCCCCTAGTCTCCCCCAACAGACCCCAGTGTGTGATACTTCCCTCCCTGTGTCCATGTGTTCTCATTGTTCAACACCCGCCTATGAGTGAGAACATGAAGTGTTTGGTTTTCTGTTCTTGTGTCAGTTTGCTGAGAATGATGGTTTCCAGATTCATCCATGTCCCCACAAAGAACACGAATTCCTCAGTTTTTATGGCTGCATAGTATTCCATGGTGTATATGTGCCACATTTTCCTTGTCCAGTCTATCGGTGCTTATATGTATTGATTGATGGCTTGTGTCTCTCTAGCCTGTATAAACCGAAGCTGTAACCCACCCACCTGGGGCACACATTCTCAGGATCTCCTGAGGCTGTTGGACGATTGGTCACTCATATTTCACGCAGAATGTCTTCAAACATTTTACAGAGTCTGACTCTTTACAGCAACAGGTCTTCCAGATAAGAATTTTTGTGGGATGTGAACATTGGGTCCATAACAACTTAGCTAAAGATTCTTTGATATGAGTAATTTGGTTTCAGCATTAGGAGAGTGTCAGTTCCGGATACAAACCCCTGTTGCCAGCAGTAGTGTGTTTTGTAAACCTGGAATACAATTTCAGTTGTTTTACTGATCCCAAGAAGTAAATGAGGGTACCCTTGATGGGGGGGGGGAGGGGTCTCATGGTCCACAGGTGAAAAATCCACCCACACAGGAATAACTCATCCCAATCAGTGTGGAGAGGAGCGCGCTGCCTCTCCAGAATGACAGCGGGCCTTTCTCTTTAAGTCCTTTTTTTTTTTTGTACGAAAACACTGGAGACTGGGTAATTAATAAAACAAATTTATTTCTCAGTTTTTGGAGGCTTGAAATTCAATATTCAGGAGAAGTTTAGGTGTCCTCACATGCGCAAAAGACAAAATGATAAAACATTAAAAGTCAGATGCTTCTTTGGTGCAAAATAATTATACATGCTTGTAATAAGGAAAAAATTCAACTTTCACATAGGTCTTGATTTACTACAAATAAATGTCTGTGATTAGAGTATTAATATGTCTATACTTCAGAAACACCACCACAGCTGTGGATGGGAACCCTGTTTACATCCCAATAGGTTGCAGATGTCTTCGAGACACAATCCTAGACCATGGTTTCAAGAGACCCAAGCAATCACCTCATCTGCTGACTTCCAAGTTGCCCTGCTAGAAGCAGATCAGGTGCCTGGAGGGTCCCTGAGCAACCCTTCAAAAACCCTCTCTCCTCAATGACCCCCCATCAGAGCAACCCCACTTTTGAATGCTTTACCAATCCAGATGCCAGGTGAGATTTCTTTTCACAGATTGCTTCCAAGGCTAAGGAAAAATTACACACTCACTGAATTAGCTCAAGCCCCTCTCTGCAGTGTTTTTCATAAGTACCAGGACCTTACTGTGAATATTCAAGTTTTTTAAAAAATAAAACACTACTATAAATGCATAGGACATCCTCCCTCTGAAAACTTGTGCCAAAGGAAAAAGCAAACAGCAAGAACGGGATTGTGTGGAATAAAGGTGCCTGAGCAATAGACTTCCTCACTGAGGACTTACATCAGGACTGAAACAAAATAGATCTAAATCTACAGTGGGCTCCAGGGTAGAGCTGAGGTCCCAGCTAAGAAGGTGGAGGAGCCACGGAACTCAGAGCCTGGAATCCAACCCCAGAGCCTCCACGTTAGCATCAGTGGCTGCAGAGCCATTTTCAGGACTTCTCAAAACCAGGAAAGTAGACAGGAAGGTCAAGAACCGGTCACCTGAAACCACGCAATCCCAGCAGTGAATCCCTTACCCACTTTGGATCAAGCTCTTCAGCAAGTAGTCTCCTGCATCAACCCAAGGACCCCCAGAAAATGGACAATGGGCTAGGCCGACTGCTGGAAACCACCGCCCTAATGGGAACACATTTGAAAAATCTTGAATGGTTGTGCTCTCTATAGAGAATGGAGTGAAGCGAGCTTCAGCATGAAAAAGCAGGAGAAACTTTTCCCCTAAAGCAATAGAGCAAAAGAACCCCATGATGTGTAGAAAATAACACTTTCAAGAGAGATGTACAGGCAAGGAACTGATAAGAATCTGAATGGTTTTAAATAAAAATAAACTTTCCCACACGTGGAAGGGAGAGAACTATAATCATTTATGTGGCGAGAGAGGAAGGGGTTTATGCAGGTTGACCTGGTGAACTGACTTGCCCTGGTTTATTCTCACTCAGCCTCAGACAGAAACCCAAGGATCAAAAACAACTTTTGGCCAAAAGGCAAAGGAATGATAACCAAGGACAGGATGATTAAAAATACGGCCTGTAAGTAAATAATACAAGGACATGTGAGAGGTATCAAAAGGCAGATTTATTTTCCTTCCAATCATCCATAATTTAGGGATTTGTCCAATAACTGAGAGAAGATATAGCCAAGTTGCAAATTACTACATGCAAGATTCCAGGATATTGACAGCCTACGTACAGTTGAATAAAACCATTTCTCCAGATAATAAAAGCCAACGTGGCCCATTATTCCCTAGGTCAAGTACTCTTGAAGATGACATGATCACTTTAGAAAAACCAAGGGAAAACTATTTTTTATTAGCATTCTTCCCCCCAAAGTAAATATTCCCAGAGTCAAAGTTCATAACTGTGTTCTTTGCCTAGTGACTTCTGGAAGGTGGATGAAACTTGAAGAGACTCACTGAAGATGGGGCAACTTCTCCAGTGAGACAAGGAAATGACCTGTGAGCTTGCATACCAACATTGCACGATGGGGGAGAACTGCATTCATTTCTAATCTCTGGAGGCTTCAGCATCCAAAGACCAGAGAGTAGGAAAGGAAGCTTCAGTGGCCCTCCTGGCAAAGTGGCCCTCGGGAGTTCCAAACCTTGTGCACCATGTTTGAAAAGCATCCGAAGAGATGATAATGTTTGACTTCTGATACAATCTTCAGGGGACGTTTTCACTGGTTTATGTAATTTAAGGAATTAAAAATCTAATAGAATTTTCACAGAAACCTCTCCAAATTTATGAGGATTCTCAGAAGGAACATGACATTTGTTAGCCATGGTAACAACATACAATAATCAAAGTTTTGAATTGACTTGAGCTCAGTTTTAACAATGTACTAAGTCCAGCCACAAAAAGAGAAGTGCTTGAAAACCAAGCAGGAATCCTGTGGTTTTCTGAATCAAGACCAGAATGACTCCCTCCAGCCCTCCCTGGGCTCTGCTTTCTCTCTTCCCCTCTTTGCCATTTGAGCGTCAATGGCTCCACCCAGTGGACCCAAGAGCCCTGCTTCGGTGCCATGGAAGGCCCAGAAGACTCAATACTACCAGTAACAGAGTGACATGATGGACCCCTTACTGAGCTTGGCCACCTGACTCCTTTCATTCTCATTAGAACCCAAGACACAGGGGGTTTTGTATCCACTTGGCAAATAGGAACACAGAGACTTCAAGTTGTATTAAAACTTTGCTGGCCAGGCACGGTGGCTCAAGCCTGTAATCCCAGCACTTTGGGAGGCCGAGGCAGGTGGATCATGAGGTCAAGAGATCGAGACCATCCTGGTCAACATGATGAAACCCCATCTCTACTAAAAATACAAAAAACATTAGCTAGGCCCATATGGTGGTGCGTGCCTGTAATCCCAGCTACTCAGGAGGTTGAGGCAGGAGAATTGCCTGAACCCAGGAGGCGGAGGTTACGGTGAGCCGAGATCGCGCCATTGCACTCCAGCCTGGGTAACAAGAGCGAAACTCCGTCTCAAAAAAAAAAAAAAAAAACTTTGCTTACAGTCGGAAAGCTAGCCAGCACTGGGGCTGGGCTTCCAACCCTTCCTCTGACCCAGGTGCACACATGGCCCTTACGAAGAGGATGGCAGCACTGTGCTTGTTGTTTTATTTGCATAACTTTCTGATCCCAAGCTTTAAATAACCAAGCAACACATTCTAAACTACACATTTGCTATTTCCAAAGACACAGCTTAATTCCAAATAAATGACCAACTAAGATAATTTTCTAAATGTATTACAGACTTGAATATAAGACATCAAACTATGAAACTACTACAAGAAAATACTGGGGAACCCACTTAGGACACTGGTCTGCGCAAAGAATTCTTGATAATACCGCACAAGAAATGTAACCAAAGCAAAGAATGGACAAATGGAGTCACATCAAGGTAACAAAGAGACTAAGGTGGGAGGATCGCCTGAACCCAGGAGTTCAAGGTTGCAGTGAGCAATGATCCCGTCACTGTACTCCAGCCTGGGTGACAGAGGGAGACCCTGTCTCTTGTGTGCAAGTGCAACAAAGAGGTTGATATAACCACTGATCCAGGCTCCCTTGGTAAAGGTGAACTTGAAATTTAGGTTTCCTTAAATCAAGGCCCAAGGAAATATTTTTCTACATAGGAAAAAAAATCAAAGAAGAAAGGTGTAAAAGTAAAATGTCAACCCAAGAAGGATGGCCAGCCTTTGCCATGTCACTATCCCTGCAGTTCATGGGCAGGGATGGGGAAAACCCTCCATAATAGCTAACATGAACAGCTCTCCCAGGTTCCCAGGAAGTATGCATGAGGCCTTTCTAATTAATTTGCTTTTGCTTTTAAAAATCTAAAACTCATTAAATAATAGCACTTCTTCTGAATTTGTGCTAATTATACTTAAGTGGGATTATTTTAATACTATGTTGAAGAGGATTTTCCAGCTGAAATTATTATGTGAATAAGATCACAGGTATAATGCTTTACCTTCTTAGGAACAAATGAAAAACTTACTATTTAAAAATATGTTAGGCCGGGCGCGGTGGCTCAAGCCTGTATCCCAGCACTTTGGGAGGCCGAGGCAGGTGGATCACGAGGTCAAGAGATCGAGACCATCCTGGTCAACAAGGTGAAACCTCGTCTCTACTAAAAAAAATACAAAAATTAGCTGGGCATGATGGTGCATGCCTGTAGTCCCAGCTACTCGGGAGGCTGAGGCCGGAGAATTGCTTGAACCCAGGAGGCAGAGGTTGCAGTGAGCCGAGATCGTGCCATTGCACTCCAGCCTGGGCAACAACAGTAAAACTCCGTCTCAAAAATAAATAAATAAATAAAAATAAAAATATGTTAAACATTCATGGCCTGGCACAGTGGCTCACGCCTATAATCCCAGCACTTTGGGAGGCTGAGGCAGGTAGATTATGAGGTCAAGAGATAGAGACCAACCTGGTCAACATGATGAAACCCCATCTCTACTAAAAATACAAAAATTACCTGGGCATGGTGGTGCGTGCCTGTAATCCCAGCTACTCAGGAGGCTAAGGCAGGAGAATTGCTTAAGCCCAGGAGGCGGAGGTTGCTGTGAGCCAAGATCATGCCATTGCACTCCAGCCTGGGTAACAAGAGCGAAACTCCATCTCGAGAAAAAAAAAAAAAAAAAAAATTCATATTTACTGCTAATTATATGGATGATAATTTATTTGAAGAGCACTAGAAACACTGTAAGCTAGAAACATTAGGAGTACGTTGAGTTACAGATTGGATGCCAAACTACAATCAATTAAGAATAAATACTATACATCTAATGCTTCTTTAAAACCAAACACTCATTTTGAATCTGAATGTGAGATTTTCGGTGACAACTGAATCTGTCTGCTTTGCTTTTTTCAGTTCACCATCCACTGCTGGAAACATTATAATTATATGGATGAAAGGAGTTTCAAAAACCCCTATGCTAATTTACACAAAAGTTTAGAAAATGTGGTAAACAGTGAAGCTTTCTCCCATATTCTGGTTTCATTTTGTTTTCACTTGCAGAAAAAAACCCGTTCCATGGATCTGAGGGTGTGGCACATGGGATTTTATACAGCAAGCTCCAAGATAGACCCCACACAGTGGTGGCACCCACCTGCAGTCTTAGCTACTAGGAGGGGAACTGAAATCTGCAGGGACAAGAGACACACTTCCATGAACAGTTGTGTTTGGCCAAAATGTCTTCAACATTTATTATTCATTTCCATGGAATTACCTTCTTAAAGGTCTTGTTATTGGTTGTTACATACATGTGAAGAGTGAAAAATGGATGAAGGTAGATAACATTGTACAGAATCAGGAGCCCATGGCGGCACAGTGTCTCCTCGCCTATTCTATCCAGACCCTGAGTAGAAAGGGAGCTCCTGTACAGGCTGATGTGGGTTGCAGAGTGAACCACAGGATCTTTAACTTTTCAAAATGGAAGACATTGAGCATCATGTTGGCAACATGGTTGGTTAAAATATGATAATTGGTTGGGTATGCCGGCTCACGCATGTAATCCCAGCACTTTGGGAGGCTGAAGTTGGTGGATCACTTAAGGTCAGAAGTTCAATACTGGTCCGGCCAACATGGTGAAACCTTGTAACTACTGAAAATACAAATATTAGCAGGTCATGCTGTTGGGCGCCTGTAGTCCCAGCTACTCAGGAGGCCGAGGCACGAGAATTGCTTGAACCCTGGAGGCGGAGGTTGCAGTGACCCAAGATCATGCCACTGCACTCCAGCCTGGGTGACAGACTGAGAGTCCATCTCAAAAAAGAAAAAAAAAAAATGAAGACAATTAAGTGTCACAGGCTCTGTATTGGGTGTAAACTGTGTGAGTGCATTTGCTCATACGCAGGCACATGCCCACAAATTAAACCTTAGCAGGCAAGGCAGGGCGGCAAAAATGTATAATCCCAGCACTTTGGGAAGCTGAGGCTGGTTGGATTGCCTTTGGTGCTCCAGACCAGCCTTGGAACGTGGTGAAACCCTGTCTCTACAAAAAAATACAAAAAGTAGCCCAATGTGCTTGTGCCCGCCTGGAGTACCGACTGCCATCAGCCCTCCAGGCTCCCTATGCAGTTCAGAGACATGTGTTTGGTTGTAAAAAGGGCACTGACACCTGGTTTCAGGTGACTGCAAAATGGAGCGATTCCAAGAGTCTCCATCTTACAGAAGCCTCTTTCCACGTGGTCAGGGCCCGTTGCCTTTGCTATCCTCCAGCCACTCCTTGCCATTTTTCCGCAAGGCATGCCCGGCCTCAGGGCCTTTGTACTTACTGTCTTCCCTCACCAATAGCCATGGTGCGCTACCTTGTATCCTCTGGTCTCTGCTCAGATGCTGCCGTGTCAGAGAGACTCTCCTGACACAACCACTCTCCCCCTCCCTTTTCTTTCAGGGCATGGGCCCTTCCTGGCATCCTGTATATTTTAGCATTTGTTCCTATCTCTCCCAGCCAGAATGCAAGTGGCAGGGGAACTGTATCCCAACACCTGCTAAGTGCTCAATGACAGCTTTTTCAAGGACCACATTTCCATAATGTTAAAAGGTATTATGAAAGGGAACAGCAGTGAATTTTCCTGTGCCTAGAAGGTGCAGGCTGTTCAAGGCACTGCCACACTTGGTGTCTAGACTACTGACCCATCAGGGCAGTGTCTGAAATACCAGAGGTTGCAAGAGAAGCAGCTTTTAAAAACAGCACTGAAGGCCAGGAGCAGGGGCTCACACCTGTAATCCCAGCACTTTCAGAGGCTGAGGTGGGCAGATTATCTGAGGTCGGGAGTTTGAGACCAGCCTGGCCACCATGGTGAAACCCCATCTCTACTAAAAATACAAAAGTTAGCCAGCCGTAGTGGCATATGCCTGTGATACCAGCTACTCGGGAAGCTGAGGCAGGAGAATTGCTTGGGCCCAGGAGGCTGAGGCTGCGGTGAGCTGAGATTGTGCCACTGCGCTCCAGCCTGGGCAACAAGACTGAAACTCCGCCTCAAATAACAACAACAACAATTTAAAAAAAACAGCATTAAAGATAAAACAGCAAGTAAAGACTAAAGTCTTCAGAACCCTTGTCTCAGAAGATTCTAGGCTAGATCTGAAGGTTCTGAAATACTGACTCAAGATTTGTCTTGCTTTAACTCACCCTGTTTCCACTTTCTTTACCAACCAAAAATAATTTACCATGTAAGTCCTCTTTCACTGCCGTCTAAACTGATACTAGCAACTAATATATCCTGAAACAGTAAGTCACATGTGGATTACTTTAAAATAAAAGCAAAGATTCCTTCATTTTTGTAATTAATAAAATTCATATGTGTTCAACCAGATTCCCCTTGAGAATTACTCTCAGAATTCCTGTCCTATCCTAAATGAAAACATAGGACAGGAGATGCACATGCTGATTTAAAAAAAAAAAAAAAAAAAAAGGATGAAATGATCATTTACAAATCACACATATTTTGTAAAACAGATCAAAACACTCCAAATTTCCTTACATCATCAATTATCCTTGAGTCCACAACCAGCCTATTTCACATCAAAATAGTCTTTGCTTCTTTGGAAATGTGTGAGAAACTTAAATTGTTTAAATCTGAGCTCAAATCACAAGTCTGGCTTTAATATATTTTTTTTTTCTTTTGAAATGGAGTCTCCCTGTTTCCCAGACTGGAGTGCAGTGGCACGATCTTGCCTCACTGCAATCTCCGCCTCCTGAGTTCAAGCGATTCTCCTGCCTAGGCCTCTCCCAGGAGCTGGGACTACAGGCGTGCCCCAACATGCCCAGCTAATTTTGCTTGGTTTTGTTTTGAATTTTTAATAGAGACGCGGTTTCACCATGTTGGCCAGACTGGTTGCTTGACCTCAGGTGATCCGACAAGCTCGGCCTCCTAAGGTGCTGGGATTCCGGTGTCAGCCACCATGGCCGGCCTTTAATACTAGTTTCATCTGGTGCCACCCAAGTCCTATCGAGCCTTGACTGGGCCCTGCTCCGCCGGTCTTACCCCTGAGCCTGCACATCTAGAAGGTTCACATGCCAAAGTCAATGATACAACAGTGCAGAAAGCTACAGCGGGAATGCCATTTCTCCATCGCCCTACTTGGTCCTTTCTGTTATCCAGTCCCCATATCACCCCAGGCCCCAGTGCCCACTTCCTGCCTCTTTTCCACCTTGAGAGCCCAGAGAGGGCATCTAACCTACTCCCCAATTGGTGAGTAGGACCTTCACTTCCAGAAGTATCCATGATTTCTCCTAGCCAACCTAACAGATGTGCCCCAGGTACACTGCTGCCCAGCACAAGCTAATGGCCTCATTCCCACACCTCCCTTTTTCGATAACATGACCTCAACTCACAAATCAGTTTCGGGATTAAGTGAGGAAATAGAAGAAAGATACTAGCACTATTTTCAAATCTTTCCCTTCCTCCACATAACTACAGACAACCAGAACCAAGGAGCAGAAGGAGACACATAGAAGAACAAAAAGATTTGCGAATAATGACAAGAAAGTCACACTTGCAGCAAATAGTGCCTTTTAAAAAACAGAAGGGAGGGCGAGGCACCGTGGCTCATAACTGTAATTCCAGCACTTTGGGAGGCCAGGGCGGGCAGATCACTTAAGGTCAGGAGTTCGAGACCAGCCTGGCTAACATGACAAGATCCCATCTCTACTAAAATACAAAAATTAGCTGGAAGCAGTGGTGCATGCCTGTAATCCCAGCTGCTTGGAAGACTGAGCCAGAGAATCGCTTAGGAGGCGGAGGAAGGGCAGGAGATAGGGTCTCATTATGTTGCCCAGGCTGGACTTGAACGCCTGGGCTCAAGCAATCCTCCCGCCTCAGCATCCCAAGTACCTGGGAATATTGGCAGAAACCACTCCATGAGGATATAGCAAATTCCTTGGTTACCCACTACATGCTAGGCACTGATTATATATTCATCCTGTTACATATATTACTGGTTTACATATAAGTAATTTCACATGTATTTGTATGTGTGTAGATAGATGTATAGATACACACACTCACATTATCTCAATCATGTCGGTGTGGCTCACCTAAACAGTTGAAGATTTTTAAAACAAAACCTGGGATTTCTGGAACATGGAATTCTGTTTTAAGACATCAGCATCAAGACTTGAGACGTGCCAGCCTCACTCATTGACACAGACAAATTCTTTGAAATGGATCCTTTATACTTACTACATCTCTCTCAATGGCTCTGTTTCTTTGGAGAACCCTGATAGACACAGGAGAAATATGGAAAGGGACCATTCACAGGAGCAGCAGAAGGAAGAGACACAACAGTCCCCAAACTGAACGTGCTTCTGGGAGGCTGTAAAGTGCCAAAAAATTACGAGAACCAGGTCTAGGACCCAGAAAGGGCAAACTGTCTATCTGACAACAGTTTAATAACCAGAATATATAAGAAGCTCAAACAACTTTAGAGGAAAAATTTTAATAATCTGATTTTGAAAATGAACAAAATATCTGAATCTCTAAACAGGACATAAATGCTAGCAGGTGTATATATGAAAAGGTGCTCTACACCCAGCTGAAGTTCCGAGCAGAAGCAGAAGTGGACTCTGTTTCCTAGAAGCCCTGGAGAAGGGGAGAAGGAGGCAGTTCTGGCGTCTCCTCAGCACAGTCACCGCTCTCAGATGAAGGCAGCCTGGTGATGTCATGCTGGCTTTTCAGCAACTGAACTCTTCCTGGAATTCTCCAGAGGAATTCTGAATGCATCAGTCCTGATGGCCAGAAAGCAACACTGAGGGGACCTTGTGGAAGAGACAAAAGGACAGAAAGCAACACACTGTGAGTCCCCGCTCAAAGCCAGCCCTGTCCCTGGGCTCCAGTCTGGCTCTGGCCTATGCTTTCCCCATCCTTTTTACCTGGACAGCTTCTCTTTCACCTTTAAGATCTGACTCAATAGTTGGGCACAGTGGCTCACTCCAGTGGCTAATCCCAGCACTTTGGGAGGCCAGGACGGGCAGATCACGAGATCTGAAGTTCGAGACCAGATGAAACCCTGTCTAACCAACATGATGAAACCCTGTCTCTACTAAAAATACAAAAAAAAAAAAAAACCCTACCTGGGCATGGTGGTGCATGCCTATCATTCCAGCTACAGAGGAGGCTGAGGCAGGAGACTCGCTTGAACCCGGAGGCAGAGGTTGCAGTGAGCCAAGTCTGTAGCACAGCACTCCCGCCTGGACAACAGAGCAAGACTCCATCTCAAAAAAAAACAAGTCTGACTCAAAAACTGCCTCTCCAGCTTTTCAAACTTTACTTACCAATCCAGGGCACCCAGGGCAGATGGTGATGATGGCCAGGTCCTGTGCACTTAAACTGTCGGCTGTGTGCTGCTTAGGAAGTACCTGTGAGCATGAGATAGACCCATCACAGGACATTCCAGTGTGGACAGCCAGCAGGAGTCCACCGGACCCTTCATCTAAGGAAATACTAACAAATAACCAAAGCAAGTGGCTCACAGAAGCTCGAACACACCCTAAAGTCACCCTGAAAACTCCTGTACTAGAAATAAAATAAATCTGCTAGTGAAGTCAGCACAGGAAGGTGAAACTGGCCCAGGCACAGCCCAAGCTAATGTGCCTGAGGACAAGGGGACAGATGAGCACACAGGGTGGAGGACACTCGGGGCCAGAACACAAGGAGAAGCTATAACTTCTGATTAGGGAGCACGATGGCTCCTGAGGCTTGCGGCAGGCGGTGGCTGTGCTGACAATAACACCTCAGCGCCCACCTCGAGGCATCCTCAGGTCCATGCCCAGAGTGCACTTGGGGGTGAGACGACCCCTCTGGCACCCACATCCCCACTGCCCAGAACAAAATCTGCTGGGGAAGCGAGGACCACACACAACCAATATGCACACTCTCCATTTTGTTAAAAATAATCCTCTGGAATGAACACACCAAAGTAACAATAGTGCTCACCTGCTCAGGTAGGAGAGAGCAGGGAACGGAGCAGAGTGGGGATGTCACTGCACCTTTACAAACTTCAAAATGTTCAAGCAGCGTGAGCATGTCACTTACTGTTTTAAAGTTTAACATATCAGCTTCTGAGCTGGAAGTCAGATGAGATGGAGTGCTCGGGCAGGGGTCCTGGTGCCTGGAAGGAAACAAGAGGGCCCTGCGAGGTGAGCCGCAGGGGCTGAGGCAGTGACTGCCCACGGACCTCGGGAGCACAGCTGACCTGTCCTCAAGCATACGCGGAAGCAGAACAGCTGTGATCCACAACTGAGGCTACAGAAACACTGGATAAGCAAAAAGGAGATGAGATGTGGGAACAGAAGGTTTTCCACAATGCAAGGAATTTCCTAATCCCTCCATTTCAACTCTGGTTCACAACTGAATTCACTATAGGTTGAAGCACAGATTTGTTATAAGAATTTCAAAGGAGATAACCAGTGTGCTATCAGAAGAAAGCTCACTTGGGTAGATCTAGGTAACAGAGGAACTCAGAATCAAAACCAGATGAGACTGTCATTTCCAAGGAAACGCAGGGGTGATCTTTTTCATTATTATTTCACCTTCATGACTTGAATACAAGATGTTGTTTGAAATTTCTGAAAATGTTAAATGTTCAATTAGTTACACTGAAAAAGAAATTTCTCTCAAGCAATCTGTGAATGCTACAGATCAAGATGAGAAGCTCAAAAATACTGTACCTTCATCCCAAGAGGACTCTTTAACTGTAGCCTCTATCCTTGGAAAATAAGCAGTGAAGGATCAAGGATCAGCCTCAGCAGAAAAGCAGGATCCACCACACCACCCCCACCTTCCCCATGAAGGGAGCACACAGGGAGGGTTGCCCACAGCCTGGAGATTCACGTCCAGGGGGACAACGGGGCCAGAGAGATCTGTGCTGCACAGATCTCTCTGGCCACTTTGCAGGCCCAGCGGAATGCAGTGTGGACTGCACTCTGCTGGGCCTGCAGCTCCTGACCTCTGAAAGCCACCGGAAGTTCCTTGAAGGCCAAGGCCTTGCTCAGGTCATGAAGTCAAGTCCTCGAACCTCTCTTCTCTGCCTGAGGGAAAACATCTGACCAGGACAGGGGAAAGGGCCCAAGGACGCATGTGCACCTGATTTCATGTGGACAGCGGTGGCTGGAGGTACATACCAAGCTTCGATTTCCACACGAGTGCCGGGCAGAAAAGAATGGATGAGCAGGGGCACAGACTTGGCAGAAGACCAGATGGGGGAACCGTTCACAACTTTTGAACCTCCCCAAAGTCGAGAAACCACTTAGGAGGGGCTACTGTTCATAGTAAAAAGATGTTATGTACACAAATAACTAGAAAAATCAGACATCATATTGCTTAAACAGAATTTAAAACCGTTAACACTTTTAAGGCCATGGTCTTCCTAGTCTGCCTGACACATGTGAAGTGGATAGGATGACTCAAAACACTCACACTGACTTCACCTTGCCTTCTGCAAGCCAGTTCTTCTTGGGAAAGGTAGGATTGTCCGCAGGCTGATCTTTTACCAATATTATAACAGAGTGCACTATGGTTTTCTTGTGCAAATCATCACAGCTTGATACCAATGCAGTCTTACAATGGGCGAGGCGCTGCATGTCAGTGCTTTCAACATGTGTGTCCTTTCCATCCAGCAGTTCTCTCTCAGAGTTTACCTGAGGAAGCAAGCAAAAGCACAGACACACACAAACATACTCATGGCAGTGGCTCTTTCAGGTCTAAAATGAAAATTCTGCAAATTACAGGATCGTTGACAAGCTGTGACTTGTCAACTCACTTCCTCCTCAGATTTCTCAAGGAAAAGAAAAATATCTTCTTAATATCTGCTACAGAGGAGATTCAGTGACAAAGAAGATACCCACTTTGAATGAGCTGTGCACCAAGGCCCCATGGTGGATCCTTCTTTCATTTTAAATGGCACTGCTGTCGCTGGCCACACAGGATCCTCCTGGAAGAGTCCACAGTATTGGTGAGCTATTTATTATCTATCGTTTGGGGGAAGGAAAACAAGTGATCTTTTCTTCTTTACCTTTCTCCTGATTTTCTGAACTTTTGCAAATAGTATACATAACTTAGAAAGGAGAATAAACACAGCTACTGGTGTGCATCTGCAGGTGTCTCCTCAATATTATGAGGCCCCAACGTCACCCATGAGGGTTCCCAGAGCAAGAAATCTCCTCCAGTGTGAGTTTCCATAGTGAACAAGAGGCTACAACATCATCAAATGCATAAATACATCAAACTTAATGCATATATCAATAGACATAGTTCCAAAACAGGCTCACTTACCCTTTCCAGGACTAAGATTTTCTTCTGTAAAGACTTATTTCTTGGTGAGGCACAGTGGGTCATGCCTGTAATCCTATGACTTTGGGAGGCAGGTGGATGGCTTCAATTCAGGAGTTCGAGACCAGTCTGGGCAACATGGCGAAACTCCATCTCTACCAAAAATACAAAAAATTAGCCAGGCTAATTAGCCAGCCAACCTGGAAACCATCGTTCTCAGCAAACTAACACAAGAACAGAAAATCAAACACTGCATGTTCTCACTCATAGGTGGGTGTTGAAAAATGAGAACACATGGACACAGGGAGGGGAGCATCACACACTGGGGTCTGTTGGGGGGAAATATGGGAGGGACAGCAGAGGGTGGGAAGTTGGAGAGGGATAGCATGGGGAGAAATGCCAGATATAGGTGAAGGGGAGGAAGGCAGCAAGTCACACTGCCATGTGTGCACCTATGCAACAGCCTTGCATGTTCCTCTCATGTACCCCAAAACCTAAAATGCAATAAAAAAGGGGGGGGAGTTTTAAATTTTCTTCTGATCAAAAGATTATATAAAAATTTTGGAAGGTGGAATTCTATTTTAGTATAGATGATAAAGATTTACTGTTAAAATAGCCAGCTGGGCCTCAAAATGACTGGAATAGAATAGCCATTGATTTTTCTTTTTAAATGTATTTTTAGTTTTTATTTTTTTAATTCAGAAATTTACCTTAAAAAAAAATTAGCCAAGCAGAGTGGCATATACCTATGATCCCAGCTACTTGGGAGACTGAGATGGGAGGGTTGCTTGAGCCCAGGTGAGTGGGGCTGCAGGGAGCCAGGATTGTGCCACTATACTCCAGCCTTGGTGACAGGACAGGACCTCATCTGAAAAAAAAAAGAGACTTCTCTATTGCCTTCCATTAGATGAAACTGCAGAAAATAACAATAATAAATACAACATCTACAAGAATTACAAAGCAAATATTTTTTACCAAAATTATTCTTGTTAAAGGATTCTACAAAATGACATCATAAAAAGACAAAAAGGTCACTGTCAGGCAGAGGACTCCAGCAACAACCAGAAGGACACCTGTATCTCTGGAGCAATGCTGAAGCTGTGGTTACTTCCAGTGACCAAAACGCCATACCCATATAAGAAGCAGTTACGACTTACAGAATTCATGCAATTATTAAAAATCAGGAGGGCTTTCATGACAGAGGAAAACACTCATAATAGAATGTTACCAGAAAGGTACATTAAGTTATCACACTGAATATACACACCGAGGTCAACATCTCAAGAAGAAATCTTACCAGAACTGTCAACATCACCCTGTTTCTTCAGGAAAGCCAGTCCAGACCTTCCATTCTCTCCCCATTCGAAGGGAAGTGTCAGTTTCCAGGAGCAAGGCTCTTCCACAGATCCAAACCCAAGAGGAATCCTCAGAGGCACAGGCTCTGAGAGCACCAGTAGCAACTTCAAGCCAGGAGTCAAGTGGGGGTGACACTGTGCACCTTTATAAACTTCAAAATGTTCAACCAACATGGGTATGTCACTTGCTTCTGAGCTGGAAGTCAGAGATGGAATGCGCGGGCAGGGGTGGTGACTGGCAGGAAGCAAGAGGGCACTACAGGGTGAGCCATAGGGGCTGAGAGGTTCGGCTGCACACTGACCTCGGGAGCACAGCTGACCTGTCCCGACGCTCAAGTGAAAGCAGAACAGCCATGACCGACAACTGACTCTACAGAAACACTGGATAAGCAAAAAGGGAGATGAGATGTGGGGAACAGAAGGCTTTCCACGATGCACATTCACATCAGAGGATTTTATTTCCCAATCCCTCCATTTCAACTCTGGTTCACAATTGAATTACTATAGGTTGAAGCACAGACTTGTTAGTAAGAATGTCAAAGGAGATAACCAGTATGCGATCAGAAGAAAGCTTACTTGGGTAGATCTAGGTAATGAAGGAATTCAAAGTCAACACCGGACGAGACTGTCATTTCCATGGAAACATAGTGGTGATCTTTTTCATTATTATTTCACCTTCGTGACTTGGAATAGAAGATGTTTTAAGTTTCTGAAAATGTTAAATGTTCAATTAGTTACACTGAAAAAGAATTTCTCTCAAGCAATCTGTGAGGGCTGCCCACGGCCTGGAGATTAAAATCCAGTGGGGTACGAACTGGCCAGAGAGAGCTGTGCTGTGCAGTGGACTGCACTCCGCGGGGCCTGGAGCTCCTGACCTCTGTGAAGGACCACAAACTCTTGGGAGGCCATGACCTTGCTCAGGTCATGAAGTCAAGTCCTCGAAGCCTCTCTTCTCTACCCGAGGGAAGACATCCGACCAGGACATGGGAAAGGGCCAAAGGAAGCATGTGCACCTGATTTCACGTGGGCAGTGGTAGCTGGAGGTACATACCAAGCTTTGATTTCCACACAAGTGCCGGGCAGAAAACAATGGATAAGCAGGGGCACAGACATGGCAGAAGACCAGATGGGTGACATGGTCATAACTTTTGAACCTTCCCAAAGTCATAGTAAGCATCGAGAAACCATGTAGGAGAGGCAGCTGTTAATAGGAAAATATATTATGTGTACAAATAATTATAAAAATCAGAAATTATAATGCCTAAACGGAACGTAAAACTGTAACCCTTGAGGGCCATTGGACTCCTGACACATGTGAGTTGGATGAGATGGCTCAGAGCACTCACAATGACTTCACCTGGCCTTCTGCAAGCCAGTTTTTCTCAGGAAAAGTAGGCTTGTCCATAGGCTGATCTTTTACCGCCCCAGTATTATGACAGAGCATACTACAGTTTTCCTACGAAAATCATCACAGCTTGATACCAGTGCAGTCTTACAATGGGTGAGCACTGCGTGTCAGTGCTTCCAACATGTGTGTTCTTTGCATCCAGCAGTTCTAAGAGTTTACCTGAGGAAGCAAGTAAAAGCACAGACACACACAAACATACTCAAGGCAGTGGCTCTTTCAGGTCTAAAATGAAAATTCTGGAAATAACAGTATCATTGACAAGCTGTGACTTTAACCAGAAAAAGGAAAATATCAACTCCTCAAGATCTGTTATGTAAAACTCATTAACACAGAAGATACCCACTTAGAATGAGCTGTTAACTGAGGCACCACTGTGGATCCTTCTTTCATTTTAAATGCATTGCTGTCGCTGGCCACACAGGATCCTTTATTATCATTCAGCGGGAGTAAGAAGAATAAACACAGCTACTGGTGTGCATCTGCAGTTGTCTCCTAAATATTATGAGGCCCCAACGTCACCCGTGAGGGTTCCCAGAGCAAGAAAACTCCTCCAGTGCGAGTTTCCATAGTGAACAAGAGGCTACAGCATCATCAAATCCATAAATACATCAAACTTAATGCATATATCAATAGACATAGTTCCAAAACAGGATAACTTACCCTTTCTGGGACTAAGATTTTGGTCAATAAGCAGTTTATTTTGGTCAATAAACTTCTTGGTGTGGCACAGAGGCTCACGCCTGTAATCCTGTCACTTTGGTAGGCAGGTGGATGGCTTGAACTCAGGAGTTCGAGACCAGCCTGGAAAACATGCAGAAACTCCATCTCTACCAAAAATACTAAAAATTAGTCAGGCAGGCTGGCACATACCTATAATCTCAGGTACTGAGGAGGCTGAGATGGGAGGATTACTTGAGTGCAGGTGAGCGAGGATGCAGGTAACCAAGATTGTGCCGCTATACTCCAGCATGGGTAATAGAGCAAGACCTTATCTGAAGAAACAAAAAGAGACTTCTCTATTGCCTTCCATTAGACAAACCTGCAGGAAATAACAGTAATAAATACAACATCTACAAGAATTATAAAGCAAACGTTTTTATGAAAATTATCTTGGTTAGAGGATTCTACAACATTAACTCATAAAAAGACAAAAAGGTCACTGTCAGGCAGAGGACTCCAGCAACAACCAGGAGGACACCTACGTCTTTGGAGCAATGCTGAAGCT
Organism: Sapajus apella; assembly: GCF_009761245.1. Classification (NCBI taxonomy): domain Eukaryota; kingdom Metazoa; phylum Chordata; class Mammalia; order Primates; family Cebidae; genus Sapajus; species Sapajus apella. The sequence goes on from NW_022437064.1 coordinate 3,936,747, forward strand.
GTGGTTACTTCCAGTGACCAAAATGCCATACCCATGTAAGAAGCAGTTACGACTTACAGAATTCATGCAATTATTAAAAATCAGGGACCGGGCGTGGTGGCTCACGCCTGTAATCCCAGCACTTTGGGAGGCCGAGGCGGGTGGATCACGAGGTCAAGAGATCGAGACCATCCTGGTCAACACGGTGAAACCCCGTCTCTACTAAAACTACAAAAAATTAGCTGAGCATGGTGGTGTGTGCCTGTAATCCCAGCTACTCAGGAGGCTGAGGCAGGAGAATTGCCTGAACCCAGGAGGCAGAGGTTGCGGTGAGCCGAGATCATGCCATTGCACTCCAGCCTGGGTAACAAGAGCGAAACTCCGTCTCAAAAAAAAAAAAAAAAAAATCAGGAGGGGTTTCATGACAGAGGAAAATACAACAGAATGTTACTGGAAAGGTACATTTAGTTATCACACTGAATATACACGCCGAGGTCTACATCTCAGGAAGAAATCTTACCAGAACTGTCAACATCATCCTATTTCTCCAGGAAACCAGTAGAGAACTTCCATTCTCTCCTCATTTAAGGGGAAGGTCAAGTCCCAGGGGCAAGGCTCTTCCACGGATCCACAACCCAAGAGGAAGCCTCAGAGGCGCAGGCTCTGGGAGTACCTGGTGAGCACTTCAAGCCAGGAGTACACTCAAGGGCAGTGCACTTGAACACTCCACATCAGTCAACTGTAGAAGGCCACTTGGCTCAGGCAGTGGGATGGGAGACAGGAATGGGTTTATTGACTTCATAATAGAGTATAAAAGTAAAAACAACTCAAATACACTCTTCCAGAGAACAAATTGAGGTTGTTCAACAAAATGCTGGCCCATGATGAGACCCCAGATAAATGTTAGGGGTCACCAAGCGTGAGGGGAACTAACAAGTCAGGTGACCAAGACTCAAAGACTGACAAGGCCACTGGGCAGTTTTCTGGACTTCTTAAAAACTCCACGTACCTATAGAATACGAGGGAAGCAGTTTGGGCTAGAAAGACCTCCATGAGGACTCCACAAGGGTGAAACCAGTTAAACTGTCTTTTTCTAAGCCTCTCAGTGCTGAAGGTACTGCCCTCTGCCCCATGAGACCTGGTGAGAGGCAAGTTAAGGTAGCTTCATGTTGACCATGTGGTCACTGGCTACACAGACCAAAGGCAAGCCAGCGCACCAGGCCAGGAAAATACACAGGGCATTTGCATGAACATTCAGAAGTTTCAAGATCTGACCTTGGAGAGACCGGTCCAGGAGGCTGCCGGGAAGTCTCCATCATGCTGGCCTCAGCCAAGTCACAGAAACGCAGGCTCTGCTGTGCCCAGGAGCCCACGGGGATAAGGGTAAAAAATTAATGCCAACTGGGTAAGGCCAGAAGATTATGACCAGGTGAGTAATGCCAGGGGGTTAGTTAAGACCAGGTGGCTGAGCCCAGAGGAGTAAGGCCAGTGGGAGGCCAGGGGTGTGGGGAAAGGGGACAAGGACAAAGAGATATAGCCAGATTGGTGGCCAAGGTGGGTAAGGCCATGACGTAAAGACCAACTGAGTAACACTAGGCAATTCACACCTGGTGAGTAAGGACAAGACGTTAGGGTCAGGTGTGTGAAGTCAGGGGGCTAAGGCCAAGGGCATAGGCCATGAGATCAATGCTGGGCATCCAAGCCCAGGCTGTAAAGGTCTGGAGGTGGGCCAGGTGGGATAACAGTAAAAAGAGAAGGCAAAGGAGCTAAGCTCAAGGTCTGGGCAGGTGAGTAAAGCCAATTAGTTGTAGTTAGTTAAAGCCAGGAAAGTAAGGCTGCTGGGTGGGTTAAGATGGGGAAAGTCAGGGGCCTACACCAAGAATGGTAAGCACTGTGGGTTAAGAGCTATGGGGAATGGCCACGGGGCAGCGCAACACATTGCAGCAATGTAGTTTTGGGCAGGGGGATAAACCCAGGTGGGTAAGACTAGGATGTATGGCCAGGCATGAAGGCCGGTGGCTAAGGCATGATGGGTAAGGCCTTGTGAGTTAGAACGAAAGCTTAAGGACAGGTGGGAATGCCAGGCTGGTAAGCCATATTGGTCATCTAGATAAATAAGGCCATGAGGTTAAGGCCAGGTAGGTAAGCCCAGGTGGCTAATGGGAGGTGTCTAAGTCTGGGGGTGGGGTGGAGAAGCAGTGGTAAATCTGGGGAATAAGGGCAGGGAGATAAGTCCAGGGAAGTAAGCCTAGGGAGGTAAATTCGGTGGTTTAGACCTGATTGATAAAACCAGAAGTTTACAGACACTTCTGTAAACCAAGTGTGGAGGCCATGTGGGTCATGTACGGTTGGTAAGACTGGTGGGAACACTAGGTGGCTAATCCAGGTTTTTAGGGCTATGGGTTAAGGTCCATAGGGTTAGGCCAGGTGCGTAAGGCTAATGGGGCATGGCCAGGGCCGTAAAATAAGATGGGCAAGGCCCTAGAGTAACGGCAGTGGAGTAAGGCCTCATGGGCAAGATCACGTGGGTCTTGAACAGAGATCAAGGCCAGCAAATTGAAGCCAGGTGGGTAAGAACAGGTGGATAATGGTGAGCAAGAAGTTATGGCCAGGTGAGTAAGGGCAGAACTATTAGGCCATAAAATTAAGACTCGGTGAGTATGACCAGAGGGTTAATAAAGCCAGATAGATAATGGCAGGTTCGGAATACCATGAGGATACGGTGATGTGATGAAGCCAATGAGCTTAGGAAGTTCTGCCGAGTGCAGTCAGGTTGTTAAAACCAGGTGTTTAGGCAAAGCGTGGTGGCTAAACCTGTAATCCCAGCACTTTGGGATGCCAAGGCAGGCGGATTACCTGAGATTGAGAGTTTGAGAACAGCCTGACCAACATGGAGAAACCCTGTCACTACGAAAAATACAAAATTAGCCGGGCGTGGTGGCGCATGACTGTAATCCCAGCTACTCGGGAGGCTGAGGCAGGAGAAGGCCTAGTGGTTATGGATAGGTAAACAAGGTCATGTGGGAATGGCAGCAAGTGAAGGCCAGGAAAGGAAAACCAGGGTTTGGGACACAGGATATGACACCAGGTTAAGTCCAGTAGGGCTGGGACAGTTGAGCAAGGGAAACCAGAGCACTGAGATTAATTGTTAAGGCCAACTGCGTAAGGCTGAGAGGTAAGATGAGTGGGGTGATTCGGGTTGGTAAGGACAGGACATTCACGCCAGTAGAGTAAGAGCAGGTGAGTATGCTAGATGCATAAGGCCAGGAGGCTCATAAGACAGGTGGGTAAAGCTAGGCTAGCAAATCTGTGAAGACTGGTCAAAAAGCCAAGCAATTGAAAAGGCTGGCTGGCTAAAGTCAGTAAGTTAAGGCCTCCCTGTAGAGAGCTAGGTGACTGACTAACTCCACCCAGTCAATACTAAGTGTAAGCTAGGCAAATTAGACCATGAGGTTAAGGCCATGTGAGGAAAAACAAAAGCTGAAGCCAAGATGGGGATGCTAGATTGTCAGCTATGTTGGTCATCCATGTTGGTAAGGCCATGAGTTTAACACCAAGTAGGTAACGCAAGGTGTCTGGGATGGGGGCACGCAGTTGGGGGTGAAGCGAGGGGGTAAAAGCAGGGACATGGTAAGACCAGGGGAGAAAACCTAGGGAAGTAAATCCAGTGGTTTAAGCCCTGGTAGATAAAACCAAAAGGCTAAGGACAGTTGTGTTAACCAAGTGTGGCGCCCATGTGGTCACGTGTGGTTAAGACTAGGTGGGAAAACTAAGTGGCTAATCCAAGTTGTTAGGGCCATGAGGTTAAGACCCATAGGGTCAGGCTAGGTGGGGAAGGCTAATGGGGTCTGGCCAGGGACATAAAATGCACTGGATAAAACCAGGGAACAAGTTAGGAAGCTGAGTAAGGCCTCATGGGCAAGATCAGCTGGGGTGGGTCTTGATCAGAGATTGAGGCCAACAAGTTAAAGCCAGGTGGGTAAGAACAGGTGGACAATGGTGAGCAGGAAGTAACGGTCAGGTGGGTCAGGGAAGGACTTTTCGGTCAAGAAATTAAGACTCGTTAAGTATGGCCAGGACATTAATGAAGACAGATAGATAATACCAGGTTCATAATACCTTGAGGATAAGATAAAATAATAAAGCCAATGAGCTTGGTAAGTTCAGCTGAGTGCAGTCAGGTTGTTAAAATCAGCTGTTTAAATCCAGCAGAATAGACTATTCAGAGGCCAAGAAATCAATGAGAAACACCTGGTCAGATTAAGGGCAATTCTCCAAGCCAACCAAATGATGACTCAAGACATCATTAGGTAACGGGGATGGAGCTGGGGCTGGATATGGAGTTTGGGGTAAAGCTAGGGCTGGGGCTAGAGCTGGGACTGGGTCTGGGGCTGAGCCTTGAACATGGTGCTGGGGGTAAAGCTAGGGCTGAGGCTAGGGCTGGGGCTGGGGCTGGGCCTGGGACATTGAGTTGGGGGTAAAGCTAGGGCTGGGGCTGGGGCTGGGCCTGGGACATGGAGTTGGGGGTAAAGCTGGGGCTGCACCTGGGCCTGGGCCTGGGACATGGGGTAGGGGGTAAAGTTGGGGCTGCACCTGGGCCTGGGCCTGGGACATGGGGCTGGGGATAAGGCTAGGGCTGGGGCTGGGGCCGGGCCTGGGACATGGAGTTGGGGGTAAAGCTAGGGCTGGGGCTGGGGCTGGGGATGGGCCTGGGTCTGGGCCTGGGCCTGGGTCATGGAGTTGGAGGTAAAGCTATGGGAAAATGGCAGGGTGGTGATGATACCAGGGAATAAAACCAAGGGACGTAAACCCAGGGGCTTAAATCCTGTTAGATAAAACCAGAAGGCTAAGGACAATTGTGCAAACTAAGTGTGGAGGCCATGTGGGTCACATATGATCAGTAAGAGGTGGGAAAACTTGGTGGCTAATACAGGTTTTTAAGGCCATGAGGTTAACACCCATAGGGTTATATCAGCTGGGTAAGGTGAATGGGTTCCAGCCAGGGCTGTAAAATGAGTTGGGTAGGGCAACGAGGCAAGCGCAGGCGAGCAGTGGCAGGCGCCTCCTAAGGCAGGTGGGTAAATCTTAGTGGGTAAAATCAGCTGGATCTTGATGGGAGACTGAGGCCATAGAATTACAACCAGGTGAGTAAAAACACGTGGACAATGGTGGGAAGTTATGTTCAGTTGGGTAAGGACATGATTTTGGGGCAAAGTCATAAAGACTGGACAAGTAGGGCCAGGAGTTAATAAGGCCATATGGAGAATGTCAAGTTCATGGTACCATGAGGATAAAGTGATGAAGGCAATCAGATGAATGAAGTTGGCTGATTTAGGCCAGGTTGTTAAAACCAGGTGTCCAAACCAGGTCAGTAAAGGACTATTTCAGCAAACCCAGGCTGTGAAATCAACAGGAGAAATACCCAGTAGGATTAAGGGCAAGTCACCAAGCTAGTCAAATGATGACCTGAGGCAAATACTAGGTGGGTAAGACTGTGGGGAAGGGAGGAGGGGAAAGCCAGCTGAATAAACCAGGTGGTAAACACCAGTAGGGTATGAAGCCAGCAGATTAAGTCATTTTGGCTGAGGGGAGGCAGCTGAAGAAACTGAGTGAGTATGGCCTTAAGCTTAATGACATGGTTAACCAACGGTTAAGGACAGCTGTATATACCAAGTGTGAAGGCCATGTTTCGTAAGACTAGGTGGGAAAACTTGGCAGCTAATTCAATTTGTTAAGGCTGTAAGGTTAAAGCCCATAAGTTTAAGCCAGGTGAGTGAGGCTAACGGGGTCTCACCAGAGAGGGGCCATGGAGTAAAACCAGGGTATGAGGACAGGGAAGTAAGGCCCCATGAGTAAGAGAAGATGGGTCTTGATGGCAGATTGAGGCCAGCAAATTAAAGCCAGGTGGGTGAGAGTAAGTGGATGATGGTGGGAACTTATGGCCAGTGGGTAAGGCTGGGACTTTTAGGCCAGGGAATTCAGCCTGGGTGCAGTGAGGTTAATAAGGTCTGCTGAGTAAGGAAAGGTTGTTAAAACCAGGTGTGTACATCGGCTGAATAAAAGACACCAGGCCAGTCAATCAAGGGAGCACAGCCAAGAATATTAAAGCCAAGTCAGTCCTCCGGTTACATAACGACAGGAGATGAATACTGTGTGGGCAAGGACAAAACGGTGAGAGAGAGGCTAGGAGGTGCAGAGCAGCTGGATAAAGCCAGGCGATTAAACCCAGATGGGTATGAGGCCAGCAGATTAAGTCATGCTGGTTGGGGCCAGGCAGGTGAATGTGGCAGGTAAGTTAAGTACGTAAGTTTAATTAAGGGCAGGTGGTTAAGTCCTAGTGAGTGAGGCCAGGTGGGTAAGACCAGGTGGGAAAGGGCAATAGGTGATGACCAGAAGAGCGAAACCAGGGGAACGCCCAGTGACTAATGACACCAGCTTAAGGCCAGTGGGGCAGAGACAGGTGAGCAAGACCAGATTGAGAATAATTGTGAAGGCCAACTGGTTAAGCTTGTTAGTTGCAAAATTGGCTTCGTAAGGACATGAGGCTAATGCCAGTAGGGTAAGGCCAGGTTACCAGGTATTTAAGCCAGGTGCATAAGGCTTGCAAAGTAATACTGGATGATTACTGCCAGGACGTTAATGAAGCAGTTGTGTAAATCTAGGTTGCTAAAACCATGAGGTTAAACCAGGTCAGGAAGCCAAGCAATTTAAAAGGCCAGGGAGATAAGTTAAAGCCTACTGAGTATAAAGGGAGGTGGGCAACTCCTGTTGGGTAACCCTAAGAGGCTACAGCTAGACAGACTAGGTCAGGAGGTAAAGGCCATGTGAGTTAGAATGAAAGGTTAAGACCAGGTGGGAAGGCCAGGTAGGTAGTGTGAGTTGATAATCTAGGTTGGAAAGGCCATGAGGTTAAGGTCAAATGGGTGAATCTAGATGGGTAATACAAGGTGTATGAGTCCGGTGGAAAGTTATTGGGGGCGGGAAGGTAAATCCAGGGAATCAGGGTAGGGGCATAAATCCAGGGAAGTAAACCTGTGGGGGTAATTTCAGGGGGATAAGGCCAGGAGTGTATGGCCTGGTAGATAAAACCACAAAGTTAAGGACCAAGTGTGAAGGCCATGTAGGTAACATGGTGGGTAAGACTAATGTTAACCTATAGTCTTTAAGACTAGGTAGGGAAACTAGATTGTTAATACAAGTTGTTAGGCCATGAGGTTAAGGCTTTTAGCTTTAGGTGGGGAAGGCTAATGGGGTCTGGCCAGGGCCTAAGATGACCTGAGTTAAGGCCACGTGTAAGGGTCAGGGGAGTAAGGCCCCATGGGCGAGGCTAGAGATGGAAGCCAGCAAAATAAAGCCAGGTGGGTAACTACAAGTGGATAATGGCAGGAACTTCTGGCCATGTGGGTAAGGGCAGGACTTTTAGGCCAGGAAATTAAGACTGTAAGTAAGGCTGGAGTTTAGTAACGCCAGATAGATAATGCCATGTTCATAATACCATCAGGACAAGATAAGGTGATAAAGGCAATGAGCTTGAGAAGTTAAAACCAGGTGTTTAAATCTAGCTGAAGAGAAGACTGTTTGGGTAAACCCAGGCCAGGATATCAACGGGGGTACCACCCAGTAGGATTAAGCGCAAGTTACGAAACCAGGCAAATGACCTGAGGTTATCACTAGGTGGGTACGACAGTGAAGGGAAGGCAAGGGGGTGTAGACCAGCTGCATAAAACCAGGTGGTGAACACCAGAAGGGTACACTGCCAGCGGATTAAGTCATGCTGGCAGGCTGATGCCAGGCAGTTCAATACATCAGGTGAGTTTGGTTATAAGGCTAATGAGGTCAGGTGAAGAAGACATAGTGGCTAAGGCCAGGAGATTAATAAGGCCAAGTGGGTAAGACCAGGTCAATAAGGCCATGTGGTAGCATCAGAGGTGAATGCTGTGACAGAGGACAGAGGATAATGACAGTATGGCTGGGAGAGGTGTTTAAGAGTAACTGTGGGCGGGACCCAGTGGCTCACACCTGTAATACCAGCACTTTGGGAGGTCAGCGGGTTACCTGAGGTCAGGATATCGAGACCAGGCTGGCCAACACAGTGAAACCATGTCTCTACTAGACATATACAAATTTGCTGTAAATAGTGCTACACGCCTGTAATCCCAGCTACTTTGAAGGCTGAGACATAAGAATAGCTTCAATACAGGAAGGGGAGGTTGCAGTGAGCTAAAGTCGTGCTACTGCACTCCAGTCTAGGGAACAGAGCAAGACATCGACTCAAAAGAAACAGAAAAACTGCGAAGGTAACACGGTAAGGTTCGGTTGGTAAGATCAGTTGGGCTATTCTGGATGGTAAGGACATGATGGGTAAAGGCCAGGTGTGTAAGCCATAAGTTCAGAGGATTACTACTGAATGAGTAAGGCCTGGAGGTTCATAAAGCATTTGGGTGAATCTAAGTTGGTTAAAAACTGAGGTTAAGACCAGGTCAGGAAGCCAAGTGATTAAACAGGCTGGGCAGGTGATGCTAGTAAGCTAAGGCCCCCTTAACAGAGCTACTAGGTGGCTACCTTCACTGGATGTATCCCCTTGATAAGAGGTTAAAACTAGGCCGATTAGGTCAGGCTGTTAAGGCAATGTGAGTCAGAATGAAACGTTAAGGCCAGGTGGGAATGCCAGGTTAGTAAGCAATCTTGGTCATCCAGGTTGGTGAGGCCATGCGGTTAAGGCCAGGTGAGTAAGTTCTGGTCGCTCATGCAAGGTGTCTTAAGTCCAAGGATTGAGGAGCAATGGGAAATCCAGAGAATAGAAGCAGGGGGATACGTCCAGAGAGGTACACCTAGGGAGGTAAATCCATGGTTTAAGGCCCAGTAGATGAAACCAGAAGGCTAAGGACAATTGTATTAACCAAGCACGAAGGCCATGTGGGTCATGTATGATTGTAAGACCAGGTGGAAAAGCTAGGTGGCCAATCCAGGTTGGTAAGGCCATGACGTTAAGGCCCATGGAGATTAGGCCAGGTGGAGAAGCTAATGAGGTATGTCCACGGCCCTAGAATGAGGTGGGTAAGGCCTGGGATTAACAGCCGTGCAGTTAAGGCCTCACAGGTGACATCACTGGGTCTTGACCAGAGTGAAGAAAATTTTCTGAAAATTCCTCGCCCAGGAAATTGAAGCCAGGTGGGCAAGAACAGATGGATAATGGTGAGCAGGAATTTATAGCCAGATAGATAGGGGAAAGAGTTTTAGACCAGGAAATTAAGACTTATCAGAATGTCCAGGAGGTTAATAAAGCGAGATCGATAAACACCACATTCCTAACATCCGGAAGGGGAGATACGGTGATTAAGCCAATGAGCTTGGGAAATTCTGCTGACTGCAGTGAGGTTGTTAAAACCAAGTGTTTAGATCCAGCTAAATAGAAGACTATTCCCAGGCCGGGAAATCAATGAGAAAAACATCCAGTCGGATTAAGCACAGTTCTCCAAGCCAGGCAAATGATGACCCAAGGCTAACATTAGGTGGGCAAGAAGTGTGGGGAAGGCGACAAGGAAGGTGAAGGCCAGCAGAATAAAGCCAGGTGGTAAACACCAGGTAAATATGAGGCCAGTAGATTACATCTTGCTGGTTAAGGCCAAGCATGTGAAGAGGGCAGGTGAGTATGACCCTAAGGTTAATGAGGTTGGCTGGGGAAGGCCTACTGGGTAAGGTAAGGCAAATACAGCCACTGGGAGTGCCACCAGGTGAAGACCCCAAGAAAGGAAAGCCAAAGGCCGGGACAGAGGATAATGACACCAGGCTAAGGCCAGTAGGGCTGTGATATTTGAGGAAGGCTAGAAGCTTGAGAGTAATTCTGAAGGCCAACTGGGTAGGTTGGAGAGGTAAGATCAGCTGGGCGATTTGGGTTGGTAAGGATGGGTCATTAATGGCACAAGAGTATGGGCAGGTGGGTATGCTAGGTGCATAAGGCCAGGAGATTCATACTGGATGAGTAAGGCCAGGGGGTTCCTAAAACAGGTGGCTAAATCTAAGTTGCCAAAACCGTGAGGTTAAGACTGGGTCAAAAAGCCAAGTGATTAAAAAGTCTGGGTGGCTTAGGCCAGTAAGTTAAGACCTTCCTGAACAGAGCTAGGTGGCTAACTCCACCTGAGTAATGGCAAGACATTAATACTAGGCAAACTAGGTGAGGAGGTTAAGGCCATGTGAGTTAGAATGAAAGGCTGAGGAGCGGTGGCAAGACCAGGTTGATAAGCTAATGTTGGTCATCTAGACTGGGAAGGTAGTGAGGTTAAGGCCAGGTCAGTAATGGAAGAAGTCTAACTATGGGACTGGGCCTGGGTCTGGGCCTGGGGCTGAGACACGGAGTTAGGGATAAAGCTGGGGCTGGGGCTGGGGCTGGGGCCAGGGTTGGGGCAGGGCCTCAGCCATGGAGTTGGGGGTAAACCTAGGGCTTAGGCTGGGCCTGGGCCTGGGCCTAGACATGGAGTTGGGGGTAAAGCTATGGGAAAAG
>NW_022437064.1:3967226-3985904 GCF_009761245.1 Sapajus apella
AGGCCAGGATTTTTAGGCAAAGTCATGAAGACTGTGAGAGTAGGGCAAGGGGGCTAATAAGGCCAGATGGACAATGTCAAGTGCGTCATACCATGAGGATAAAATAAGGTGGTGAATGCAAACAGGTTAATAAGGCTGTCTGAGTTTGGCCAGTTTGTTAAAACCAGGTATCTAAATCCAGCTCCATAAAGGACTATTTGAGTAACCGCAGGCTTTGAAATCAACAGGGAAAACACCCAGTAGGATTAAGGGCCTGGGCCTAGGACATGGAGTTGTGGGTAAAGCTAGGGCTGTGCCTGGGCCTGGGGCTGGGCCTTGGGCTGGGGCTGGGGCTGGGACCGGGCCTGAGCCTGGGACATGAAGTTTGGGTAAAGCTAGGGGTGGGCCTGGGCCTGCGACTTGGGCCGGGACATGGAGTTGTGGGTAAAGCCAGGGCTGTGCCTGGGGCCTGGGGCCCGGCCTCAGGCTGGGACTGGGGCTGGGCAGGCACAGGGACATGGAGTTGAGGGTGGGGCTGGTGCTAGGGCTGGGGCTGGGACACAGAGTTGTGGGTAAACCTGGGGCTGGGGCTGGGCCTGGGCCTGGGACATGGAGTTTGTGATAAATCTTGGGGGGCTGGGCCTGGGCCTGGGCCTGGTCCTGGGATATGGATTTGGGGGTAAATCTGAGGTTGGGCCTGGGCCTGGGACATGCAGTTGGGGGTAAAGCTATGGCTGGGATTGGACCTGGGCCTGGGCCTGAGACACGGAGTTGGAGGTAAAGCTGGGGCTCAGGCTTGGCATTGGCCTGTGCTCGGGCCTGAAAATAGGCCATGGAGTTGGGGGTGGAGGTAGTGCTGGGGATGGACCTGGGCCTTGGCCTAGGCCTGGACCTGGGACATGGAGTTGGGGGTAAAGCTTGGCCTGGGCCTGGGCCTGGGCCTGAGCCTGGGGCTCGGGCTAGGGGTGGGGCTGGGGCTGGGGCTTAGGGTGGGGCTGGGGCTGGAGCTGGAGCTGAGCAATGGAGTTGGGGGTAAACCTGGGGCTGGGGCTGGGCCTGAGCCTTGGCCTGGGCCATGGAGCTGGGGGTAAACCTAGGGTTGGGGCTGGAACTGGGACATGGAGTTTTGGGTAAAGACGGGGTTGGGGATGGGGATGGGGATGGGGTTGGGCCTGGGGATGGGCCTGGGCCCGGAGATTAAAGCCAGTGAGTTACAACCAGGTGAGTAAGAACACATGGACAATGGCAGGAAGTTATGGCCAGTCCAGTAAGGCCAGGATTTTTAGGCAAAGTCATGAAGACTGGGCAGGTAGTCAAGTTCGTCACACCATGAGGATAAAGTGACGAATGCAAACAGGTTAATAAGGTTGCCTGAGTTTGGCCAGGTTGTTAAAACTAGGTATCTAAATCCAGCTCAATAAAGGACTATTTGAGTAACCCCAGGCTGTGAAATCAACAGGGAAAACACTCAGTATGATTAAGGGCAAGTTGCCAAGCCAGTCAAACAACAACTGGAGCCCAATACTAAGTGGGTAAGACTGGAGCGAAGGCGAGGAAGTGGAGGCCAGCTCAATGAAACAGGTGGTAAACACCAGTAGGACATGAAGCCAGCAGATTAAGTTGTCCAGGCTGAGGCCAGGCCGCTGGAGAGGGCAGCTGAGTATTGTTGAGAAACATTAAGTTTACCCTGCCCCCATGGCTCCTTTGTTGAGGATACCTTTTAGTTTGTAATTAGTGAGAGGTGTTTAACAGCTTCCCACTTGGTATATGCTTGAGTTATGTGGCTAATGTGAGGTGTTTGCATGCAAAAGTAATGGGGAAGCAGGGGTGTAAATATAGGAAATAAGGCAGGGGAGTACACCTAGGGAGATACACCCAGGGTTAATGCCTGGTAGATAAAACCAGAAAGTTAGAGACAGTTGTATCAACCAAGGTGTGAAGGCCATGTGGGTAACCTGTGGTCTTTAAGACTAGATAGGAAAACTAGGTTGCTAATACAAGTTGTTAGGCCATGAGGTTAAGGCCCTTAGGTTTAGGACCGATGAGGAATGCTAATACGGTCTGGCCATGGCCCTAGAATGAGCTGAGTAAAGTCAGATGGGTATGCTAGGTGCATAAAGCCAGGAGATTCATAATGGGTGGGTAAGGCCAGGAGGTTCATAAGACAGGTGGGAACATCTAAACTTGGCAAACCCATGAGATTAAGACCAGGTCAGGAAGCCAAATGACTGAAAAGTCTGGGGGGCTTACACCAATAAGTTAATGCCTTCGCAAATAGAGGTAGATGGCTAACTCCACCTGGGTAATGCCAAGAGGTTAATACTAGGCACACTAGGTCAGGAGGTTAAGGCCATGTGAGTTAGAATGAAAGGTTAAGGCCAGTTGTGAATGCCAGGTTGGTAAACTATGCTGGTCATCCAGGTTGGGAAGATCGTGAGGTTAAGGCCAGGGGGGTAATGCAAGATATCTAAATATGGGGCTGGGGCTGGGGCATGGAGTTGCGGGTAAAGTTAGGGAAAAAGAGCAGGGAGATGATAAAACCAAGTAAGAAAACCTAGGGAGGTAAATCCAGGAGCTTAAGTCCTGTTAGATAAAATCAGAAGGCTAAGGACAGTTGTGAAAACCCAGTGTGGATGCCATGTGGGTAATGTAGAATCAGTAAGAGTAGCTGGGAAAACTAGGTTGCTAATTCAGGCCAGGAGGTTAAGGCCCATAGGGTCAGGCCAGGTGGGGAAGGCTAATGGAATCTGGCCAGAATCTTAACATGAGTTGGCTAAGACCAAGAGGAGCAAGGGCAGGGGAGCAATGACAAAAGCTTCATAAGATCATAAGGCAGGTGGGTAAATCTTAGCAGGTAAAATCAGCTGAGTTTTGAAGGGAGATTGAGGCCAGCAAATTACAACCAGGTGAGTAAGAACAGGTGGACATGGAAAGAAGTTATGGCCAGTTGGGTAAGCCCAGGATTTTTAGGTAGAGTCATGAAGACAGGTTGAGACAGGCCAGGAGGTTAATAAGGCCACATGGATAATGTCAACTCTTGGAACACATTTGGAGGATGAGAGGGGACTACTGTACCTGTGAGGGGATCAGCTCCTCATCTTCAGCTTCCTCTAGTTCTCATGGGGATGCTCCCTGTCTCTGAACGTTGGTCTGGGTGAGTATCTGTGAAGTTCTTAGTTCGGCACACGGCCATTTTTTCAAGTTAGTCCCCCTCGTCATGATCTACTGGAGTAACGTACCTGCACGGGACTAACTTACCTGCATGCTGGACAAACAAAATAGTAGCTGTCGAAGGTCAGCTGCCTTCTCACTTGCTCGGCGTCAAGGCCATGCCAGACCCGAGATCCCCTACAGATCATTGTTCCCCATAACAACCCCATTTTGTAACTCCGTAAGAGGGTCATTTTGCTACTGACTTCTTTCTTCATCACGACAACTTATGAATGAAGGAACACTCTGTAAACTGCACGGGGTCAAGGACCGCAGGTGGGAGGTGGAGGCATTCCCTGCCTTGGGTAGGGAACTGGCTTTTACTCACTGGTGGAGACGGGTGGAGCCGAGGCAGCTCCTCATCCCCATGGCAGCAGAACATGTAGAAGACACCTTAGAAACGGGATCTATTCACTGCCTAGTGCTGAGTCCTGCCTCAATGGAACCCTGGCAAGTTGGGCCCCATCACAGAGGAACAATGCCTGAGGATGCAGTGCGCCCACACACAGCTCAGGCAGGGATACGGAGACGCCTGCTGTTGTACTCACGTTTATAAATCCCATTCTATTGTTGCTCACAGAAATCAGCCGCAGACCTGGAAAGGGTCCTATTACTGCCATCCTTTTAAAAAAAAAAAAAAAGCACAAGTGATCACAATTCTCGTAACCCTGAAGTTGCATTCGTTGCCCACACAACAGGTGCAAATTCTTAAGCAAGAAGGAGACTGTGCAGAAAGGAGATGGTGCCCCGCCCACCCTGCCTCCATTGCTCCCCCTCCAGCTTCCCCTCCCAGCCACTCAATACCCTGGCCACATAGCCCTGTGGTGACCATGCCTGTGTGCTCAGTCCAGGAGACTCTTCCTCTGCGGATAACAGGCCCCCAAGGAGGGCACTGATGAGAAAAGGTGTGAAGACAGTCCACTACTCTGGAAGGTCCCTGTGTGGAAGGAAAGGCCAGGTCAGCACACAGGTGGAAGGGCAGCCAGGCTGGGCACAAACCCTGAACCTCGGTGTGTCCTGTGCAAGCCTCCTACTACCACTCACCCCTCCCAGCACATTTTCTAATTTACTGTACACTTTACTTATTCTTTATTGTCTATGTACCCCACTGAAGTATAAACTCTGTAAGGACAGGAATTTTGCCAGGCAATAAAAGTGCCGAAGCAAGTGCCCTCAGTCTAGCCTAAACAGGCCGGAGAGTGGCAAGAGAGAGGCAAGCAGAGGGTGGGAAAAACTTCTCCTTAAAGAGCTGCTCCATAAATAATTCAGGCTTGAGAGTCCTCCTGTCCTCAACACAAGTTCTCAGCTGTGCCATTTTGGCAAGAAAGAGCCAAAGATGATCGTAAACAAATTAATGTGGTTGAGTTTTAACAGGAAATTAACATTCCAATAAAAAACTACAGGTAAGAACAGGAGGTGGGGGATCTGGGCCCCCCGCAGTGGCTTCCTAGCTGAAACGCAGGTGATGCTCCAGCACAGAAGTAAAACATCAAGATGGGGCCAAACAACAGTATGGAAGAGGAAACGTTTTAGTAAGTACAATAATGACACAAAAATCTGAAAATGAGGCCACAAAGCAAGAACATTACAACCAACCTCATTTGTAGATACATGTTACCAGGCACACTGAAAACACCTACTAGTGGTGAACTGGAGACAAAGCCACACATGACACGATAGAAATCTGCACATATTACTGTAAAGTTAATGCCCATGCCATGCATACATCTCAACTCCATAACCAGCACCATGATTAACTAGTCAAAGGGCAGAAGCACTGAGACAGGCAGGAATGATGAAGCCACTTGATGGTGGCTGTACCACTTCCACAAGGGAACAGAAAGATACAAATTCATCACTCTTTGTCCCCATGAACATCAAGAGAAAAAATTTATGAATAGCTTTCCTGTACATGACCAATAATGCGGTAGATAAAATGAATTAAATCATTTTCACAATAGCCATTTGACCGCAAAATACCCAGGAATAATTGTAAGATTAAAAAAGTATGCAGAGCCAAGAGGAAAGCTACCTACCTTCACTGAGGGGTACATTTGATGAC
This sequence comes from Sapajus apella, assembly GCF_009761245.1. Taxonomy (NCBI): domain Eukaryota; kingdom Metazoa; phylum Chordata; class Mammalia; order Primates; family Cebidae; genus Sapajus; species Sapajus apella. The sequence goes on from NW_022437064.1 coordinate 3,972,478, forward strand.
TAGAAGAAACATTTCCCATGTTATAAAGCAGAAAACAATACTGCAAATTGAAATGCATAATATATGCACTTTTTTTTTTTTTTTTTTTTTTTTGAGACGGAGTTTCGCTCTTGTTACCCAGGCTGGAGTGCAATGGCGTGATCTCGGCTCACCGCAACCTCCGCCTCCCGGGTTCTCCTGCCTCAGCCTCCTGAGTAGCTGGGATTACAGGCACGCACCACCACGCCCAGCTAATTTTTTGTATTTTTAGTAGAGACGGGGTTTCACCATGTTGACCAGGATGGTCTCTATCTCTTGACCTCGTGATCCACCCACCTCGGCCTCCCAAAGTGCTGGGATTACAGGCGTGAGCCACCACGCCCGGCCCTATATGCACTTTTAATATAAGTTTCGGGTGTGATTTTAGGGAGCTGAGAAACAGATTTGGGGCAGGGCGCAGTGGCTTGCACCTGTAGTTCCAGCACTTTGGGAGGCTGAGGCAGACAGATCATTTGAGGTCAAGTTTGAGACCAGCCTGACCAACATGGCAAAACCCCGTCTCTACTAAAAATACAAGAATTAGCCGAGTGTGGTGCCGCACGCCTGTAGTTCCAGCTACTCCGGGGGCTGACGCAGGAGAATCACTGAAACCCGGGAGACGGAGGTGGCAGTAAGCTGAGATTGTGTCACTGCCCTCCAGCCTGGGCTGCAGAGTGAGACTCCATGTCAAAAAAAGAAAAAAAACAAAACAGATTTTTGGAGAGCCCTGGAAAGGAGACCGACCATCCCTACAAATACAACTGCCTCATCAAAGGGAACCTGATGCCAGTGCCTCACTGGAGCCCCCAGCCCTCCTTGCCACAGCACCGAGATTCTCCTTGTGAGAACGGTCTCCGCTTAGCCCATTCCTGCAACTCCTATGTAGGCACTTAAGACACTCCCTCAGACGTCAGAATGAATACAGCCCACAGACAAGAAGCATCTTCTATCTGGCCGTGGACCCAGGCAGTTCCAACAGGAGGCTCGTGGAGGGGAGGTTTGCTCTGGGGCTCAGCTATGAGAGCCCCAGCCTAGAGTGGCCAGTAGCTCTCTTGGCACCTGAGGAAAGCAGGCCTGAAAGAAACCCCACTCCCACAGGTAAGGTGTGGCGATCTCCAGAATGGTCCAACCATCCTGCAATCAGGAATCCATGGCCTCATCTACAGCCTTCCCTTTGTGAGAGCTGATCTACTGGTGGGCTGATCTACTGACTTGCTTCTAACTATGGGGTCTGGCGGAAGTGAGATCAGGTCTCAAGAGACAGACTGTGACTTCTGTCTTACCAGTGTATGCTCACATTATCTGAGGAAGCCAGCTACCATGTGAGCCACCCTATGGGGGACACCCACGTGGCAGGGAACCAAGGGAGACTCCAGCCACAAGCCCACTACAGACCGAATCCTGCACCAGGTAACCTAGGGAGCTCAGAGGTGGGTACCCACATAGACCAAAGGAATAGCATCAAGCGCCCAGAAATAAAGCCACACATTTAGAGCCATCTAATTTAGATAAATATGTCAAAAGGACACAATGGGGAAAAGGACAGTGTCTTCTAAGTGGTGTTGGGAAAACTAGACATCCACATGCAGAATGAAATTAGACCCTTATCACACACCATCCACAAAAATACAATCAAAATAGATTAAAGACTTAAAAGTAAGACCTGTCGTGACCAGCTTGGCCAGCATGGTGAAACCCCATCTCTACAAAAGATACAAAAATTAGCCAGGCAGGGTGGCACACACCTTTAGTCCCAGCTACTTGCATCTGTATTCCCAGCTACTCAGGAGGCTGAGACAGGAGAATTGCTTGAACCCGAGAGGTGGAGGCTGCAGTGATCAGTGGGAGACAGATCAAGACTCCATCTCAAAAAAATATACATAAAAATAAATGTTTGCAAAGCCACAATTGGAGGGAGCACCTCCTACCACACCACGCAGTCATGATCACAAATATGATGACTGTGTGCTTTCAGATCACATTGCTTATTGTCATGCATTTGTATAATTATAGTCAAGATGCCGTAACAGGGAGCTCTCATATGTGCCCTCCCCTTACTGAGATTGTGACCAGAGACCCACCAATTCACCTCAGGGGTGCAGCATAGGGTATTGGAGGAAAATTGAGTAGCAAAACAAAACTTGCAAACAAGAGGAGAACATGCAAACAAAACCCAGACAGTGGCAATGGCCCTGGACGGTGGATTTGTTTTCACATGAGTGTTATAACAAAATGAAGTAATTTGAAGACCTGCTATACATGAGACAAAGCTAGAGAAAATATCCAGGTTTCAGGAGTTCACAATCAGCCTAGGCAACAGAATGAGATGCAGTCTCTGTAAAAATATTTTAGGCCAGGCGCAGTGACTCATGCCTGTAATTCCAGCACTTTGGGAGGCCGAGGTGGACAGATCACTTGAGGTCAGGAGTTCAAGACAATCTGGCCGTCATGGTGAAACCCCATCACTACTAAAAAAAATTATCCAGGTGTAGTGGCGGGTGCTGAAGCAGGAGAATTGCTTAAACCTGGGAGACAGAGGATGCACTGAGCCAAGATCAAGCCACTGTACTCCAGCCTGAGCGACAGAGCAACTCTGTCACCAAAAAACAAACAAACAAACAAACAAACCCTAAGGCACACAGAATAACGTAAAAAGCACTATCAAATGTGTAATTTTTTGACTAGCGTGTGAGGGAATGTGTTCTCTTTCCCGGTCCACAAGGGGGCATAGTTTTAAAGGCAACAATTTCCCAGGGCCATGCCCCCTTCTCATCTCTCTCCCTCCGGGAGAAACTAAGAGTCTATCACTCCAGCGGAAGTTCCAAGGAGCTCCTTTTATTGGCCAGGGGTCTTAGAGAAGGTGAGGGCTCCTCTGAGGTTAAAAGTCCCCTTCTGGCCGGGCACGGTGGCTCACGCCTGTAATCCCAGCACTTTGGGAGGCCGAGGCGGGTGGATCACGAGGTCAAGAGATAGAGACCATCCTGGTCAACATGATGAAACCCCGTCTCTACTAAAACTACAAAAAAAATTAGCTGGGCATGGTGGCGTGTGCCTGTAGTCCCAGCTACTCAGGAGGCTGAGGCAGGAGAATTGCCTGAACCCAGGAGGCGGAGGTTGCGGTGAGCCGAGATCGCGCCATTGCACTCCAGCCTGGGTAACAGGAGCGAAACTCCGTCTCAAAAAAAAAAAAAAGTCCCCTTCTTCTACACCACTTCAGACTCCATATTTGAATCCCCTTCCACAAACACTCCCTTCTTGGAAGCCTGTCTTCCCCTCCTAAACTCCATTTCTATTCCCTTCCACTCAGTGTAAATAAAACCTGCTTTCCTTTCCCAAATTCCATCTTTCTAAATTCTCTCACTCAGTGTAAAAGTTAGTTGTTTATTTCTCTCTCCTTTTCCTATTTCTCTTTCTCTAAATAAATCACTTTCTACAAACACTTTTAAGTCTGGCATTTACTGCGTACTGCACCATGGTCCCCTCTCTCATTCTTAAAAGGGCAAAAAAACAAAAACCTAAAAGTCCTCTCAGGGAAGCTAAGGGCACCCTAAGCCCCAATATTACATGTGGAAGCAATATTCCAGTAGAAATAGGCAGATCAATCAATAACCTCTTCATCAAAACAAACCCTTACAATTTTGAAAAAGCAAGCTAGAGACAGGGAGGACATACATACTTGCAATACATGACCCAGGTGTATGTCCAAAATAAGACAAAGAAGCCCTACGAATCACCATACAAAAGACAAACAGCTCCCCCTTTTTTAAGAGATGGGATGTGTTGCGCAGGCTGTGGGCAACATGGAGTCTATGCTGTGTTGCCTAAGCTGATCATGAACTCCTCAAGCTATCACCCCATCTCAGCTTCCCAAAGTGCTGGGATTACAAGCCTGAGCCACCAAGCCCGGCCAAACAACCCATTCTTTTAAGTGGACAAGAGCCTCTAACAGGCATCTGAACGATAAAGGTCATTGAAAACCAGCAAGCACAAGAAAAATGCTCAAAATGCTTAATCACCATGAAACGCAAATTGAAACTGCGATGCAAACCAATGTACATCTCACAAAACACCAACAAAACTGCTCAAAGCTGTTACACAGTGACACCACGTGCTGGTAACCAAAGGAGCAGGAAAAGAAAGGCTCCCGTGTGCTGCGCACTATGGAAAACTGTTGGGCATGAGAGGGAGACCCCATGGGCTCACCACTTGCCCTACCACCTGGCTGTGCTGCCCTGTTGAAATACTCAACCAGAGCACACATGGATGTATACCAAAGCCTATGCCAAGATGTTCAAAACTAGTTTGTCGTCATTGCATGGGAAATAACCAAACTCCTTTAATAATAGAATAACGGGCCAGGCTCAGTCACTCACGCCTGTAATCCCAGCACTTTGTGAGGCCGAGCGCGTGAATCACGAGGTCAAGAGATCAAGACCATCCTGGCCAACGCAATGAAACCCCGTCTCTACTAAAAATACAAAAATCAACTGGGCATGGTGGCACGTGTCTGTAGTCCCAGCTACTAGGGAGGCCGAGGCAGGAGAATCACTTGAACCTGGAAGGGCAAAGGTTGCAGTGAGCTGAGATTACACCACTGCATTCCAGCCTGGTGGCAGAGCGAGACTCCGTCTCGAAAAAAATCAGTAGAATAGGTAAGGGAGGCACATTCATTGAACAAAGTAATTGCTTTGGCAGCACAGTTGACTTCTCACAGGCTTGACATTGAGCCTGGGAAGCGAATGCTCCTAAAGGGAAGGTACTGCCCTGGAGGATCTTGTATGGCTTGTAGTGTCACCCGGGTGGTAGGGACACAAATGGGCAAGGTTTTTAAAAATCATTGAGCTCTGCACTTAATATAGAGCTGTGCATTCTGTACTATATGATCTTTCATATTCAGGTTTCATCAGTCATAAGAATCTTTGAGAAAAATACAAACCCATAAAAGCAATAATAACCAATGCAAAAATACAATGGGGGAAAACTGAGAACAGCACTTAAAATATATAATAACCAATAGACTTATATGCTAGGTCAATGTTTACAAAATGTTAAAACTTTCCTGAATACCATTATTTTTAGAACTAAAGAAAAACTTTACCCAAATGGACAGTCAGACCAGGCTTTGGATAAGAACCATTAAGTCAGTTAAAACACAAATACCTCCTGGGAAAACGCCCAGGAAAATACCTATTTTACAAAAGACCTTAAGTTATGAAAACATAAGCCACTGCATTTCATCCTATCCATACTGAGAGAAATACGAAGGAAAACCTCCACCGCTGGACTGGCAGAGCTGTGAGCAGAGATAAACCCAGCCGGGCTCCTGCCCAACCCTCTCAGTCCTTCCTTCTATGTGACCCCATAACTCCCATCTCCAAGAATCCGGCAAGAGGAGCTGTGATGTCCTTCAGTTCTCCCACTTTCATTCCTGTCCTCACCAAGAAACACCAGGTGCTTTGACCGCTCTGTGAGCTGGGCAGCTCATTTCTCTCGCAGGCTTGAACCTAAGCTGGGGCCCATGACTATTCCCAGGCACTAAACAAAAATATTTGAATTTTTACCCAAAATGCCGAAAGAAACTGGCACTGACCCTGAGCCAAATTCCTGAATCTTTCCTATAAACTCCATAGTGCGACACCCTTGACAGGGACATACCTAAGCAGAACATCCTTTTCTCTCAGTGTCTATCCAAGCATACGCTACACCACCAGGTAAGTTCTCCTAATGAACACTTCGAACCAACCACCGTGGAGCTTGGTGCTTCCTTCTTTGGAGTCCCAACAAGTCCTATTTCCACAGACACTAAGGCACTCCCATGTGGGAATTCCTCTGTCAACAATTTTAGGGCAACTCCAGCTGGAGGCTCAGACTGAGGAAATGAGAGCCAACCCCAATTCCAGTATATTCATCACAGATAGGATTAAATAAAGGCAAACCATTGCAAACAACCTAAATGTCTCTTCCAGTTGCTCTACCAAAGCACCAAAGCCATGGTGACTTACAAACAACAGATTATTACTCACAATTCTGGAGGGTGGAAGTCGGTGATCAGGGCCCGCTTTCTGCTTGCTGAGGCCGGCTCCTCCCTGAGTCCTCACAAGGTAAAAGAGAACAAACTCATGCTGGGACCTCCTTTAAGACAATGTATCTCTTCATGGGGGCTCTGCCCTCAGGAACTTATCCATCCCTAATAAGCTCCCAAAGTCCCCACCTCCTAACACCACCCCATTAGAAGGATTGGCTTTCATTACGTAAATTACATTCAGTTCACTGTCCATCAACAGGATGGATTAAATGAGGGTTCATCACAATAACATACCCACACAACCAATAAAAAATAATCTAGACCCTGATACAAACAAACTCTGTCAATTTTGAGACAAGAGTGGGGGGGCTCCAAACACTGCCTATGTGACACTAATAACGAATTATTGTTAACTGTTTGGGGTATTTTTTTTAAGTTCTCTTTGAGGCTAGGTGCGGTGTCTCATGCTTGTAATCCCAGCACTTTGGGAGGCTAAGGGGTGGATCGCGTGAGGTCAGGAGATCAAGATCAGCCTGGCCAACATGGCACAACTCCGTCTCTACTAAAAATACAAAAAATTAGCTGGGCATGGTGGCTAATTGGGAGACTGAGGCAGGAGAATTACTTGAACCCAGGAGGTGGAGGTTGCAGTGAGCTGAGATCTCACCATTGTACTCCAGCCTGGGCAACAGAGCAAGACTCTGTCTCAGAAAAAAAAGTTCTCTTTGAAAGATACAAACTAGAATATTTAATGACTATTAGTGAAATGATTACCCTGGCAGTGCACAGACAGTTATCTAAGACAGCAATAGGCATGAAGGGCATCAGCACAATCTCTCTTCTTTTGTGTTCCTCTGAACTGTTCCACAAAAGCTTCTCCAGTCACCCGCTTCACTCCCCCAGATGGAGTCTCACTCTGTCACCCAGGCTGGAGTGCAGTGGCACAGTCTCTGCTCACTGCAACCTCTGCCTTCCGTGCTCAAGCGATTCTCCTGCCTCAGCCTCCCAAATAGCTGGGATTACAGGCACCCACCACCACGCCCAGCTAATTTTGGTATTTTCAGAAGAGATGGGGTTTCACTGTGTTGGACAGGCTGGTCTCAAGCTCCTGACCTGCTGATCTGCCCGCCTTGGCCTCCCAAAGGGCTAGGATTAAAAGCATGAGCCACCACACCCAGCCATATTTTTTTTTTTTTTTTTTGGAGATGGAGTTTCACTCTTGTTGCTGAGGCTGGAGTATAATGGCAAGATCGCAATTCACTGCAACCTCCTCCTCCTGGGTTCAAGTGATTCTCCTGCCTCAGCCTCCCAAGTAGCTAGTAGCTGGGATTGTAGGCATGCACCACCATGCCCAGCTAATTTTGTATTTTTAGTAGATATGGGGTTTCACCATGTTGGTCAGGCTGGTCTCGAACTCCCAACCTCAGGCAATCCGCCTGCCCCAGCCTCCCACAGTGCTGGGATTACAGGCGTAAGCTACCCACTGCACCGGGCCGAATGATGCTTTCTTCCACAACAGGCACTAATGCAAAACTGCCTCTAAAAAAAAAAACCATAAAACAGTTCTATTGAAGTCAAATAAAATATAGAGACAAATATCTGACATTAAAATGTTTTTTGTTTGTTTCTTTATTTTTTTTTATTTTTTTATTTTTGAGACGGAGTTTTGCTCTTGTTACCCAGGCTGGAGTGCAATGGCGCGATCTCGGCTCACCGCAACCTCCGCCTCCTGGGTTCAGGCAATTCTCCTGCCCCAGCCTCCTTAGTAGCTGGGATTACAGGCACGTGCCACCATGCCCAGCTAATTTTTTGTATTTTTAGTAGAGACGGGGTTTCACCATGTTGACCAGGATTGTCTCGATCTCTTGACCTCGTGATCCACCCGCCTCGGCCTCCCACAGTGCTGGGATTACAGGCTTGAGCCACTGCGCCCGGCCTATTTTTTATTTTTAAGACAAGGTCTGGCTCTGTTGCCCAGGCTAAAGTGCAGTGGTGTGATCACAGCTCACTATAGCCTCAAACTCCTGGGCTCAAACAATCCTCCCACACCAGTCTCCCAAGTAGCTGGAAATACAGCTATGTGCTACCACACACAGTTAATTTTTTAGTTTTTGTAGAGATGAGGTCTTGCTATGTTATCCAGGCTGGTCTGGAACTCCTGGTTTCAAGGCATCCTCCCACTTCGGCCTCCCAGATTGCTGGTATTACATATGTGAGCCACTGCACTTGGAAAAATGTTTTACTTGGAAAGAAAGAATTGCAATTCGGCCGGGCCCAGTGGTTCACGCCTGTAATCCAAGCACTTTGGAGGCCAAGGCAGGCAGATCACCTGAGGTCAGGAGTTCAAGACCAGCCTGACCAACATGGTGAAACCCCGTCTTAAAAAAAGAAAGAATTGCAATTCAAGGCATACACACAGACTGGATGGTTTGTTATGTCTAAAGAACAAAGAGAAAATTAGAGGTTTTATTTTTTTTTTTAATGTTGGGCCAGGCGCCATGGCTCATGCCTGTAATCGTAACACTTTGGGAGGCCAAGGTGGAAAGATCCCTTGAGTCCAGCAGTTTGCAGCTAACTTGGACAACACAGGGAGACTCTGCCTTTACAAAAGAATGAAAAAAAAATTAGCCAGGTATGGTGGTGTGCGCCTATGGTGCCAGCTACTCAGGAGGCTCAGGCAGGAGGATAGGTTGGGCCTGGGACATCAAGTCTGCAGTGAGCTGTGAACACACCACTGTACTCCAGCCTGAGGGACAGAGTGAGACACTGTCTCAAACAAACAAACAAACAGAAAATGTTGTATTGCTTTTTGAAAAAATTCATTGGCACTATAAGAATGTGGGGAGTGAGGCCGGGCGCGGTGGCTCAAGCCTGTAATCCCAGCACTTTGGGAGGCCGAGGCGGGTGGATCACGAGGTCAAAAGATCGAGACCATCCTGGTCAACATGGTGAAACCCCGTTTCCACTAAAAATACAAAAAATTAGCTGGGCATGGTGGCGCGTGCCTGTAATCCCAGCGAGTCAGGAGGCTGGGGCAGGAGAATTGCCTGAACCCGGGAGGCGGAGGTTGCGGTGAGCCGAGATCGTGCCATTGCACTCCAGCCTGGGTAACAAGAGCGAAACTCCGTCTCAAAAAAAAAAAAAAAGAATGTGGGGAGTGGGGCATGGTGGCTCATGCCTGTAACCCCAGCACTTTGGGAGGCTGAGGCAGATGGATCACCTGAGGTCAGGAGTTTGAGACCAGTCTGACCAACGTGGAGAAACCCTGTCTCTACTAAAAATACAAAATTAACTTGGCATGGTAGTATGCGCCTGTAATCTCAGCTACTCGGGAGGCTAAGGCAGGAGAATTACTTGAATCCAGGAGGCAGGAGTTGCAGTGAGCCGAGATTGTGCCATTGCACTCCAGCTTGGGCAACAAGAGCAAAACTTTGTCTCAAAAAAAAAAAAAAAAGAATGTGGGGGAGCTGGCAGTGGGTGAAGCTATTTGAATCATAGCAGGTTTCAGCAGCCAATAGATAAAACTGGTTTCAGGTGACAGCCCACAGTTTCAGCAGCCACTTGAGGTCAGGAGTTTGAGACCAGCCTGGCCAACATGGTGAAACCCCGTCTCTACTAAAAATACATAAATCAGCCGGGCGTGCTGGTATACTCCTGTGGTCCCAGCTACTTAGGAGGCCAAAGCAGGAGATTTGCCTGACCCCTGGAGACAGAAGTTGCAGTGAGTTGAGATCACACCACTGCACTTCAGCCTAGGTAACAGAGCAAGACTCCATATCAAAAAAAAGAGTCCGGAAATTTTTCTTTCTTTAAAAATAAAGATGGGAGCCTTGCTTTGTCGACCAGGCTGATGTCCAACTCCTCACTTCAAGTAATCCTCCTATCAGCCTCCCAAAGTGTTGGGATTACAGGTATGAGCCACCACACCAGGCCTAGTCTGGAAACATTTGCACTTGATCTAGGAGTTTGTATTAAGTGTCTCTAAAGTTCTTCTTCTACATTCTGAGCTGGGCGCTGTGGCTCACACCAGTAATTCCAGCACTTTGGAAAGCTGAGGGAGGTAGATCACCTAAGGTCAGAAGTTTAAGACCAGCCTAGCCAACATGGTGAAACCCCCATCTCTACTACAAATACAAAAATTAGCCAGGCATGGTGGTGTGCATCTACAATCCCAGCTACTCAGGAGACTGAGGCAAGAGAATCGCTTGAACCCAGGAGGCAGAGGTTGTGCAGTGAGCCAAGATCTCTCTCCATTGCACTCCAGCCTGGGTGACAAGGGCAAAACTCAGTCTCAAAAAAAAAAAGTCTTTTACGTTCTGTCTTTATTCATCCATTCTACAGAAATAAAAACTGGATACAGGGTTGCTTTAGACAAGAAACTGGAATAAATTGGACCCTCTCTCCAAGGATGGGCCTTATGCCTGTAGCCAAAAGACTGCAAAGTCAAACAGGGCGAGGTGGCTCACACATATTATTCCAGCATTTTTGGAGGCTGAGGTAGGCGGATCACTTGAGTCCAGGAATTTGAGACCAGCCTGGACAACGTGGCAAAACCTCATCTCTACAAAATATACCCAAAAAAGTATGTGTAGTCCCATCTAGTTGGGAGGGTCATTCTAGCCCAGAAGGGGATGGGAGGATCATTCCAGCCCAGAAGGTTGAGGGTGCATTCACCTGAGCCTGCGCCACAGCACTTCATGCACTCCAGCCTGAGTCACAGAGTGAGACTCTCTCTCTATCTCAAAAAAAAAAAAAAAAAAAAATTGCAAAGCCAATATACTGTTGTTTAAATTTAAAATAAAGTGTTTAGACATATCATATTTTATTATTTTTCATATTAACTCACTTCTTCAATAACTAAACATCTATGATTCCCTAACATATAAAACAAATATATACAGCTTCTAAAAACATGATACAAAGCCAGGTGCAGTGGTTCACACCTGTAATCCCAGCACTCTGGGAGGCCACAGTGGAAGGATTACATGAGCCCAAGAGTTTGAGACCAGCCTAGGTGACATAGGGAGACCCTATCTCTACAAAACAATTTTAAGAAAATTAGCTGATCATGGCAGCATGCACCTGTGGTCGCAGGAATTTGGTAGGCAAAAGTGGGAGGATCACTTGCGCCAAGGAGCTCAAGGCAGCAGTTAGCTATGATTATGCCACTGCACTCCAGCCTGGGTGGCAGAGTGAGATCCTGTCTCCAGAAAAAAACGAAAACAAAAAAAAAAAACAAGAGGCTGGACGAAGTGGCTCACACCTGTAATTCCAGCACGGGGGGAGGCTAAGGTGGGTAAATCATGTGAGGTCCAGAGTCAAAGACCAGCCTGGCTAACATGGTGAAACCATGTCTCTACTAAAAACACAAAAATTAGCCATAATGGTGGGTGCCTGTAGTCCAGCTACTCCGGAGGCTGCGGTGGAAGAATGGCTTCAACCTGGGAGGCAGAGGTTGCAGTGACCCCCAGATCATGCCCAATGCACTGCAGCCTGGGTGACAGAGCAAGACTCCATCTCACATGTACCCCAGAACTTAAAGTATAATAATTAAAAAATAAAATAAAAATTAAAAAAAGAAAGAAAAAAGAATCAATAAAAAAGTAAACAAATCAGCCTCATGGTTATAGTGAGGTTATAGTGAAGAAAAATAAATTTTAAAGAAGTCAACAAAGTACAATAGAAAAAATGACTGATATGCTAAAATACTGATAATACAATTAAATAAAAAGGAAGATTAGAACAAACTGTCCAGTACATTCACATCTTAGTAAAGGATGCCTTTGTTACATATGACTAAATAGAAATCCAAGAAGAGTCTGCTACAAAATCCTAACAACTTCTCCCAGACATGAACTAACAGATAATTTTATTTTCTTCCTTTTGCTTTTGAAGGATTTTCCAAATCTTCTAAAACTAAGATTGCTTTTAAACAGAGTCTAACTCACTGTCATTCAGGCTGGAGTACAGTGGTGCAATCTCAACTCACTGCAACCTCCTCCTCCCAGGTTCAAGCGATTCTCCTGCCTCAACCTTCCAAGTAGCTGGGATTACGGGCATGCGCCACCACACCCAGTCAATTTTTGTAATTTTAGTAGAGAAGAAGTTTCACCTTGTTGGCTAGGCTGGTCTTGAAATTCTGGCCTGAAGTGATCTGCCTGCCTCAGCTTCCCTAAGTGCTAGGATTACACATGTGAGCCACAGCCTCTGGCCTAAGATTATTTTTAAAATCAAAAGAAATGTTACTTAAGTTTTTGTTAGTCTTTCCAACTCTTCTTCTGGAAATGCTATTAAATGGATAAGCAAAAAATGATTGTGACAGAAAAGGCCTTTGGTACTATGTGAGCACATGGAGGCCACTCAGTGAGAGAGAAACTGTTTCTGTGGAAAACGGACTGCAGTGACACAGAATAAACCTGGGAATGAGTGAATTTCCTCTGCAGGATAAAGCACAGGGAGTACACAGCACCCCTGTCACCTGAGGGTGGGGGACACCAGGAGACACGCCAGAGAGGAGGGGGCAGGGCAGAGTTGAGGGAAAGCTCTGAGAAGGTCAGAGCCTGGGTTGATCCTGGTCAGATTTCTGACTTGTTTCTGCTCACCTCTATCAGAGCTGCTCACACTGTTTCCTTTTCTCAGACCCTAGGGCTTAAGTGAGGAGTTGTTATTTAACCAGAGACCAGGGTGCACAGGACAAGCACGAGTATTAAAAGGTGCTGTATAGGCTGGACTCAGTGGCTCATGGCATAAACCCAGAACTTTTGGTGCCGAAGCAGGCAGATCACAAGATCAGGAGTTCAAGACTAGCATGGCCAATGTGGTGAAACCCCGTCTCTGCTAAAAATACAAAATTAGCTGAGCATGGAGGCATGCACCAGTTCTTGGGAGGCTGAGGCAGAAGAATTGCTTGAACCCAGGAGTCAGAGGTTGCAGTGAGCCAAGATCATGCTGTTGAACTCCAGCCTGGTGGACAAAATGAGACTCTGTCTCAAAAAAATAAATAAATAAATAAAAGATGCTGTATCTTAGAACCACAGGGCACTCCCAGTGGTTTCATTCCATCAAATAAATTACTTTTGGGTGGTGTAATACAGGATTTGATGAAAAGAGTCCTAAGTTCTAATTTTGATAGGAAGACACAGAAACAACACTTTATTTCACTTTTGACATAGGGTCTCCCTCTGTTGCCCAGGCTGGAGTGCAGTGGCATAATCAAGACTCACTGCAACCTCGACCTCCCAGGTTCAAGTGATCTTCCCACCTTAGCTTCCTGAGTAGCTGGGAATATAGGTGCTGTCACCACACCTGGCTAATTTTTAATTTTAATTTTTATTTTCTGGTGGAGATAGCGTCTCCCTGTGTTGCCCAGGCTGATCTGGAGCTC
>NW_022437064.1:3985914-4049277 GCF_009761245.1 Sapajus apella
GAGCTGCTCATAATGTTTCCTTTTCTCAGACCCTAGGGCTTAAGTGAAGAGTTGTTATTTAACCAGAGACCAGGGTGCACAGGACAAGCACCTGTGTTAAAAGGTGCTGTATACCAGAACCACAGGGGATACACAGAGGTTTCATTCCATCAAATAGATTCTCCTCTGAGATAACGCAGTGTTCTTCCATGTTATTTTATAGTACTTCCATGGTTTTTCACATTTAGTTTTTATATTTATCTCTCTCCCCCCACATATACATATACATGTACTGCATTTTAATGTATATACAAATGCTTTTAAACACCTGAAAATATGCCCAACCTCAGACATATTAAAAATAAATAACATTTTAAAAGGCTGTGGCTGGGAAAAATGGAGAGATATGGTCAATGGTATAAAGTTTCTGCTAGATACATTTAAAAAAAATCAGGAGACAACAGATGCTGGAGAGGATGTAGAGAAATAGGAATGCTTTTACACTGTTGGTGGGAGTGTAAATTAATTCAACCATTGTGGAAGACAGTGTGGCAATCAAGGATCTAGAAAGAGAAATACCATTTGACCCATTACTGGGTATATGCCCAAATAATTATAAATTATTCTATTATAGACACATGCACACATGTGTATTGTGGTACTGTTCACAATAGCAAAGACTATATATTGTTGGAACCAACAAATGCCCATCAATGCTAGACTGGATAAAGAAAATGTGGCACATATACACCATAAAATACTATGTAGCCACAAAAAAGGATGAGTTCATGTCATTTGCAGGGACATGGGTGAAACTGGAAACCATCATTCTCAGCAAACTGACATAAGAACAGAAAACCAAACACCTCATGTTCTCACTCATAAGTTGGTGTTGAACAATGAGAGCACACGGACACAGAGGGGAACATCACACACCGGGACTTGGGGGGTGGGAGACCAGGGGAGGAATAGCAGCGGGTGAGGGGATTTCGGAGGGATAGCATTAGGAGAAATACCTAATGTAGATGACTGGGCAATGGATGCAGCAAACCACCACCATGGCACATGTATACCTATGTAACAAATCTGCACGATCTGCACATGTACCCCAGAACTTAAAGTATAATAAAAAATAATAATAATAAAATAAATAAGTTTCTGCTAGATGAAAAAGATAAGTTTTTTGAGAACTATTGAACAGCATGGTGATTATAGTTGATAATGAATTATATTTCAAAATTGCTAAGAGTATACATTTCAAATGTTCTCACCACAAAATACAAGTATTCACATGTTGAACATGTTAATTAGCTTGATTTAATCATTCTATATTATAAACACATAATATCATGTTGTACCCTATAAATATATAATTTGTCAATTTACAATAAGATTTTAAAATATAATGAAAAAACACTTTTTATCTAGCAGATCGACAAAGATTAAAAAGTTTGATAATATAGAGAGCTGACAAGAGTGCCTATGCAGACAGCTTCCTCATATCTTACTGTTTGGAAAGTAGATTTGCTCAACTCTAAATGCAGCAATATGTAATATCAGTTAAATGCACATATTCTTGGACACACAATTTCAATTCTAGAAATTTATTCCATAGATATATGTTCATGTACTCATTTTCTTTTTCTTTTTCTTTTTCTTTTTTTTTTTTTTTTGAGACGGAGTTTCACTCTTGTTACCCAGGCTGGAGTGCAATGGCACGATCTCGGCTCACCACAACCTCTGCCTCCTGGGTTCAGGCAATTCTCCTGCCTCAACCTCCTGAGTAGCTGGGATTACAGGCACGCGCCACCATGCCCAGCTAATTTTTTGTATTTTTAGTAGAGACGGGGTTTCACCATGTTGACTAGGATGGTCTCGATCTCCTGACCTCGTGATCCACCCGCCTCAGCCTCCCAAAGTGCTGGGATTACAGGCTTGAGCCACCGCGCCCGGCTCATATACTCATTTTCTATTGCTGCTAGAAAAAAATCACCACAAATATAACAGTTTAAAATAACACAAATTTATTATCTCAGTTTCTATAGGTCAGAAATCTGAGTGGGCTTGGATGGGTTCTCTACTCATGTTCCAAGGTCAAAATCAAGGTGGTAGCCAACTGGATTCTTACCTGCGGCCTCTGGAGAAAAATCCACTTCCAGTTCATTCAAGTAGTTTTCAGAACCCAATTCCTTGAGGCTGTAAGGACTAAGGTCCTTATTCCCTCACCAGTGGTCAGCTCCCTGAAATTGCTCACATTTCTTCTTCTGTGGCACCTTCCAGCCTCAAAGCAGCCGTGGCCCACCAAATCCTTCACAGGTGTTAAGTAACTTTTATTTCCTCCTTTGCCTTCCTCTGTTCTTTCAGTAGCTCATGTGATTACCTTGGGTCCACCTGGATAATTCAGTATAATCTCCCTATCTTAATGTCAACTGATTAGTAACCTTAGTTACATCTACAGAGCACCCCTTGCCATGTAGCATAACATACTCACAGGCATGATATCATAACATAGTTACAGTTTCTAGGGCTTTGTGTAGGACATCTTTGGGAGGGCATTTTAGAACTCTGCCTACCATAAGATACTGATTGCATTATTGTTTTTAGTGTTGGGTGGAGGGAAACAAAGAACAACCCAAATATCTATCAGTGTTTATGGCACTGGTTAATGATGGAGCACTATATGTACTAAAATACAAAGCTCCAAGATACAGTGTTAAGTAAAAAAGCTAGGCCCAAAACAGGGTAGATAGTATGCTCACCTTTTCATTTTTAAAGGGGTTACAGCTCTGAAAAATATCATGGTTATAGTCAGAGTACCTGTCTCAAAGATGGAGATCTGGGGAATAGAGTGACAATTTTCACTTTTGTGCAGTTTAAATTTTTACCATATGTATGTGTTACTTTTTTTTAAATGAATAAATAAAACATAAGAAACTAAATCTTAATAAGGTTTTTAACTACAAGTATAAAACAAATTTCTCTGGTTTACAGTGTTAAACCATGGGGGCAGCCAGGTGAGCTCTTCTAATCATGTCCTGATACTTTGACCCCTACTAAGAGAAATCTGCCTACTTTTGATCTCTAAGGTCAAGAAGAAAGGGTTCACGTGAAACACAGAGGACAGCACAGAAGCAATTTTTTCTTCCTAATCCAGACCTTATTCTGTGAGTATGTGGTATCCATAGTATTTTAAATCAATCCTCAAGAGAAGAAATTAGTGTCAAAAATGTAAGAAGAGATAAGGCTTGACTGAATGGATATATGACAAAAAACTATTTGATACTCTAAGAGGAACTTACAAAGGAGGCAAATCTGGGGCCAGTTCCTCAAGATTCAGCCACTGAGCCCAGGGCTGGACCCAGATGCTGAAGACATCCTCTTTTTTTGTAAGTATTTGATATTCTTTGTGGTATCAAGCACAACTGAGTGTGGAAATAACTATCAGCTGTCATTTCTTCTTGGGTGACTTGCTGTCAAAATCCTGAAAAACAGCTATATCGTTGCTTTAAAAAACAATATCTTAATAAGACGTGATTTTGCTCTCTTATGTGACCAAGTTATCACACTTTCTACCACAATGTGGAGAATGTACCTCTTGCCTGAATTCTGAGGGCAATTTTTGTATACAATCCAAGTAAGTGTTTACTAATACGTTCTTTTTAAAAATTTAATTCACTTTCATTGGAATTAAGTGATTAAGAATTTCACTTAATTCCAATGAAAGTGAAATTTCATTGGAATTTTCACTGAAATTTCACTTTCATTGGAAAGCTTTCTAATTCAAAATAAACTTTGCTTTCTAATTCAAAATAAACTTTGTTTATTTTTGTCTATAAAAGACAGTCAAAAACCCAACTGATGTCTGATGGTACCAGCAGGTTTACCTGAAAGGGATAATCAATAGATCACTTCAGTAATACCAGCACCTTCTCTGAAAACACAGTGATAAAGGAAATCTCGGTTGCCAAGATTGGTGCAGTTGCTCCTATGGAAAAAGTATGCCTAATTAGCTGTGGCTTTTCCACTGGGTTTGGTGCTGCAATCAACACTGCCAAGGTGAGGGGCATTTATACGCATTTGGAATGGAATTATTGGGAGTCGAAAGACTTCATGCATCTTAGCCATATTTTATCATACAAAAAAAAAAAAAATCCCAAGCCTGACTCCAAACATCCCTGAGTTCTCTACTGTCTACCAAGTCATCCCACACCCCCCTTCAACATTTTTCCCACTCCTTCTTGGTCAGTAGTAAATGACAGATTAAGTCTGGATGCCATTCACAAGTGGAAATATCAGGAATTCCTGGAAATTAAATCTAACATGGTTACAACATGACTCTGTCGCCTTTCATATTCCAGTTTATTTTTTCTTTCATTTGACAAATGTTTTTGGAGCCATTCACTGTTCCAGGTGCTAGAATTCAGCAGCTAACAAAACTCATGAAGCTAATATTATATTGCATTATATATTAGGTATTGACAAATGCTAATAAAAAGGAAAGGAGAGTAAACGAACCAAGTGATGAAAGGGGTGTTACAACATTAGACACATTGACCAGAGAAATCCCACTCTGGCTGAACAGGCTACTATTGAACTCTTATTTCTAAAACATCACTCAAACCTTCCCAGCTCCCTTTTAAAGGTGCTGTTGAATTTTAGGACTTTGCCTTTTCCAGTGTCCGTCAGTCCCAATACTATACAGAGAGATAGAATGGAAAGAATTCTATTTAAATTGGTCCTACGTAGGACAGTACTCAATAAAAAAATAAATAAACCTTTGCCTTCACAAGGCATTGACCCCATAAGTAATGAAAATTTTACAGATACCAAAAGACCGATGAGAGAGAGAGAGAAAGAAAGAGAGAGAGAGAGAGGGTTGTAGGAAGATGGAGATAATTTTAAATAACTCAAACATATCTGGAATTAAATACTGTCAAATAAGTCTTAAGATGCAATGAAAATTCATTTAAACTACTACTCAGGCTAATTCCTGGGAGTTGAAACTCTACTTTCCAGTAGTTTTTTGTTCCTGTGTCAAGAGTATCCCATATCTAGAAATATTTTGAAAAACCAAAACTTTCTAGTTATATATATAAACATAACATATGCTTATGACTCATAAAAATGCATGCGTATAGACTTGGCCCTCCCAACTGAGTAAAGGTGTATGTTCTCTTTGCTTTTTGTTTTCTGGGTTTTCTGCCTGTTATGTGTTTAGGTGACTCCAGGTTCTACCTGTGTCGTGTTTGGCCTGGGAGGAGTAGGCTTGTCTGTTGTCACGGGTTGTAAAGCAGCAGGAGCAGCCAGGATCATTGGAGTGGACGTCAACAAGGATAAATTTAAGAAGGCAAAGGAATTGGGTGCCACTGAGTGCATCAACCCTCAGGACTTCAAGAAACCCATTCAAGAAGCTTTATTTCACATGACAGATGCTGGTATAGAGTTTTGCTTTAAGGCCATTGGAAATCTGGACACTGGGTATGTAATCCTCTGAAGTGAAAATTACCAATACTTTTACCAGTCACAGTTCTAGATTATAATTGAATGAGCTCTCTTAAATTCCCTCCACATTCCTCTAATTTTCCTTGTGTTCCATGACATCTCAGCTAGTGCCTTCTGTCTGCTCCTACAGATTTGTTCACTATCCCAGATACTAAATCTAGAACTTTCATATAGTTTCAAAGCCAGAAGTTTTAAGCAAGATAAGGTTAAAATTTGATTAATGACCTTATAAATCAATGTGCTTTTCACTTTCAGTAGTCTTTCATGCTGGATCTGAGATAAGTTTCCAAGAAAAATATTTGCTAGTCATGATTAAACGGGTTCATTTCAAACTGAAGGGGAAAAAACATGGTGACTTTTCTGGCTGAACATGGTTTATATGAGAACAGAAACTGAGGGGAAGTTAATTCAAAATCTGAGGCTTGTTTTCTTTGGAGATTTGAAGAAATAGTATATTATTGGGTTGCATGGCTTTATCTTCTAGTCAGCAGCATGGAAATTTAACAACTGCCTCTTCCAACCAGGCCCCTTTCCCAGCATAAAAAATCTTTTCATGATTCACCCTACATAAATTCCTTTATCTGTAAGAAGATACAACAAAACCTTTCTTACAGTCTTACTATGAGAAATAGCCTTTGAACATAACAAATATAAAGATATCTGTTTCTTACTTTGCTAGCATCTTATTAAATATCTGTCTTCTTAGATGTCTAAAAGAAAAATGTCAATTCTTACCAGCTACCTGCATCAGTAAAAAGTCTTATAAAAATTATTTTTATTGCGGCCGGGCGCAGTGGCTCACGCCTGTAATCCCAGCACTTTGGGAGGCCGAGGCGGGTGGATCACGAGGTCAAGAGATCGAGACCATCCTGGTCAACATGGTGAAACCCCGTCTCTACTAAAAAAACTACAAAAAATTAGCTGGGCATGGTGGCGCATGCCTGTAATCCCAGCTACTCAGGAGGTTGAGGCAGGAGAATTGCCTGAATCCAGGAGGTGGAGGTTGCGGTGAGCCGAGATCGCGCCATTGCACTCCAGCCTGGGTAACAAGAGCGAAACTCCATCTCAAAAAAAAAAAAAATTATTTTTATTATCACTACTGTGTATGTCTTTACTATTTTGATTTTTGTTATTTCCATTTACTGAGTCCTAAAGTGCCAGGTACTATACTAGGCAGCATACAAGGTCTATCTGTGTTTCATAGCATCCTTTTAAGATAAACATTACTTCAAATGAGAATAGGGAGAATCAGAAAAGAAAGTCATAGACCATTCAGAAGTTAAGCTGAACTTAAGATGTAGGCTCAATCCTCACATACATCTTTTAACCCCTATACTGAATTGCATCACTTTACAACAGACAGCTGCCCTGGCCTCCTGCCATGAGAGCTATGGGGTCTGTGTGATTGTTGGGGTGTTGCCTGTCAGTGTTCAACTCAACATCAGTGGCCAGTTGTTCCTCTCAGGACGTTCTTTGAAGAGTTCTGTTTTTAGAGGTATGGATGAAGCAGGGAAGGGTGGAAATGCCTGAGAAGGTGAAGGTGGGAAATAGAAAAATGTACCATAAACACTTAAGAAAGGACATAAAACAATAGCTTTAGATTACAGTTTTTGTTTCAATATATGAATACCCACTATAAAAGGATGGATAATGGGTGTATCTAGTGCCTCTTAGAAAGCTTTTTCTCATGCAAAGAGGGAGAAGAGGTTTTTTAATTGATTGGTAAAGAATCCAGTGTCCAAAATTTAAAGCAAACTCTAAATTGAAATGAATAGGCAATATTGTAATCTATAACTATACTTCAGTGAAATTATACACCTGCCAGCTGAGGTTCTTTGGAGGATATACTTAGCCATTAGTTGTCATTGTTCAACTCATGTAAAATCTTTTCTTGAACTCCCAACCTCAGGTGATCCGCCCGCCTTGGCCTCCAAAGTGTTTGGATTACAGGCGTGAGCCACCACGCCCAGCCAACTCATGTAAAATCTTATCCTAAGCAAATGAGTTGTCATACTACCAACTCAAAGATATTAAACACAATGAATTCATGATTTAAAAGAAATACTATTAATTTTAAAAAATGAGAATTATTTTACCCAGAGGAAAAATATCTTATCATAGAATCCTTTGATTTTCTGTTTTTTTAATCTGTCCTGGGACATTTTTATAGACATTAGAAGAGTATTTTATCGAAAAAGTAGAAGACAAACTAAGTTAAATAAATCCACTTAAGATTCTGGGTTTATAAGCTAGCAATCTGGAATTTATGAAGAAATGTATTTATCCAGAAACTCTGGGCAATTCGAATGCCTGGGCAAAAAAGAGATGAGAATTAGAGGAGTTGTCTGCATTACCTGCACTAGTGAGCTGTCTGTAGTCCCCAAGTTAACTATGGCAGCATGTTATTACAGATATTAGAAGTCTTACTTAATTCATCTATAAAGAGTAGATACATGGCAGGACCAGCAAGAAAAAAATAGTAATAATCCAGTTAAAACTGTAATTTCAGTTCTTCTATTTAAGATCATTGAATACAACCATTGCCATTTCTCTCTATTGTATTTATAGATGATAATTCGAAATACATATACTCAGCTCAGTCTTGTAAAAATAAGATCACAAGTATTCTTAAAACCCTCAGTGAATGAACCTAATTCACTGGCCACTCTAACACTCATATAGTGATCATTAATGTAAATTAGTTTCTTCCACAGATAGTGTAGTCCTCTGGTTCAATGATTTTCAATCAAGGATAGCATTTAATGGGTGTTGGACAGTCCTGCCAAACCTCCTACAATGTGCAAAATAAGAATGTTCCCCACCCAAAATACCAGTAGTGCCTTGTTGAGAAACACTGCCTAGTCCTGTCTGTGGTCCTAGAATTTTCATTCCTATGTCATTTGGTTGAAGGAATAAAAAAAAGGTGAGGGGTGGGGGAGTTGACATAGATATAAAAATGCTTTATCAGAACACCAACCAAAAGATAAAACAGATAGAAATAGACACTTGGCCCTTCATGTCATGACATAGAGCAGTAATTAGAATTCTTAGTTACATATAACAGAAACCAACTCAAATTTAAAATAAATCTATTGGAAGAGTTTGTGGTAGTTTTGAGAATAAGTGGGGAAGCCTAACCTAAGCTGGAACCAAGAAAAGCAAGTAACTGCCAAGATCCTATCACAGAATAATCTGCACAGAACCCTGAGCAGATTACGCCACATTACACTCTGCACAATTACACCACACCCACTCTTTCTAGAAATGAGCAGACTGCCAAATTCTGTGTGGTAATGCACTGAGTATGGCACTTAGCACAGTGCTAAATTTAATTCATTTCTTGAAAAAATCATGAGAATAGAGAAAATACAACGCTAAACTTATCTTACCTTAGCTAACTCCATCTTTGCTTGTACAATTCTTCCAGAAAGCACATTTTATTCTTATGTTGTTTTGTACACATTCTTTTCCCAAGGGTTTTCACTGGGACTGCTGCCATGGTGAAAATTCTTTTAAGTTATTTGACTCATGAAGCAGCAGATCAAAACATACACGAGGGCATGCACACACAAAAAATGTGCTATATTTAACATTTGAATTGTTTCTTTTCATAATTCCCAAGACCTTGGCCTTTGTTACACGTAAGGTATGGATTCACTGCTCCTGAAAGATTGCAGCCTGATACCAGGAACACCTCAAGGCAAGGTCCACATTCTATCTGCTTTGAATGAATTCTCCTCCATAGTACCAGAAGTCTCCTTTAGGAACACAACCCTCTACACCAGGAGTGTGGTTTGGGTAGTCATTCTCGTGATGACTGAGGCAAATAAATGGGATAGCCTTAGATTTTCTCAGTCAAAGCCAACATCTTCAGCAGTTGCTTTGATGGCCTTTCTTTTATAATGAAGCCTCATGTATAAAATTTGTCATTAATCTGTGTATTTCCAGGCTGGAAAAGCAGAAAGCACTTCCCTAAACTGGTTGCTGATTATATGGCAGAGAAGTTTAATCTAGACCCACTAATTACTTATACTCTGAATTTTGATAAAATCAATGAAGCAGTTGAATTAATGAATACTGGAAAATGGTAAACTGCCCACATAAATTTTATGTCTGTGTGTTTGAGACCAAGAGAAAGGGTGTATGGGCTTGGGTGTTGGAGAAGGGTCATCCCTGCTGCAGAAGCTATATACAGATAATTGAAGAGGCTTTCAGGAATGTGTAAAGCGTCTCCTTCTCCTCTGCATTTTGTTTTATTTCTAGCTAATAAAATACATAATCCTGAAAGTATTTAAGTGTTCACCTACCGTTACCATTGCCATTATCATTGTATTTCCAATTTGGCTTTTTTTTACATGACACATTAATGGTGGTCAGCTTGTAAAATTGTAGCTCAAGTTTAAAAACTTAAGAACGTAGTTTACAAATAGGCCATTGTTGTATTTGTTGTTCTACTTTGGTGGGAGAGAATAATTATTCATAGAATTCCAAATTCTGAATACGATATTTGGCCAGAAAAACAGAAACCAGCCATAACCCAGGAACTGGCATTCCCCACACAAGTATAATCCTGTTTAACCACTTCTTACCATTGGAGCTTCATGTTGTTTTGAAAAATCTTCTCATGGCTTATTTAATCTTCCCATTTTTCACCTAAAGAGAAAAAAAAATCTAGTTTCCTTGTCTACAAAGTGAGAATTTGAAATCCAAAACATAAATGTTGCTCTAGAAATGTTCCAACCTTTTTTCTCTTTTTTACAGTATCTGCTGTGTCCTGTTACTTTAAGTACAATGTAATTCATGCAGGACCTGAAGGATATTTCTCCAGCTCAACTGCAGTTAATTAATTTTCATGATTTAGAATTATTTGCACAATCCTATTTCTATATTCTGACTTCATTTTTTTTTTTTTTTGAGACGGAGTTTCGCTCTTGTTACCCAGGCTGGAGTGCAATGGCACGATCTCGGCTCACCGCAACCTCCGCCTCCTGGGTTCAGGCAATTCTCCTGCCTCAGCCTCCTGAGTAGCTGGGATTACAGGCACGCACCACCATGCCCAGCTAATTTTTTGTAGTTTTAGTAGAGACGGGGTTTCACCATGTTGACCAGGATGGTCTCGATCTCTTGACCTCGTGATCCACCCGCCTCGGCCTCCCAAAGTGCTGGGATTACAGGCTTGAGCCACCGTGCCCGGCCATATTCTGACTTCTGATTCACTCTGCAGTGGACCATATCTGGCATCTGACCTAACCATTTCACCAAAATTGTTCTTATGTAACCCAGTGTCACCCAGGATCAGCCTCCCTTTCAGAGCTAGATTAAGGTTGGCATGAATCACTCAACTCCACATTCTTGAGACATACAAGGTCAGTGCAAGATGCTCTCATTTTCATAGTTGCCTCTATCTGTGGACCTTTATATTCTTATACACTATGTCTCTTCCACAGGCCTAGACATGAAACATTGCCATTTTACTCCAAAGAAACAAAACTCCTCATTCATGAGTTTATTGACGATTCAGGTTAACCTGAATCAAGTTAACCCAGTCTCAAACCCTCATTTATCCTACCTCCTTGGCACAAATCTCTTCTCTCCTGGATTGCCAAAGGAAGTTCAAATTCTTCTTCAATTGGTCAGAATGATTTGACTATCAGCAGCTCATAGTTCCTGGCTTTATAACTAAGCCACCTAGGGATTCAGCAGAATAAAAGGGGGGTAAGGGGAGTCATCATTTACCAGGATCCACACTTCCTAGAAAGCTGTTGTAATATTAAACAACAAAACTGTTTTTAATTCCAATCTTCACATAAAACAGGAATAATTATATACTTTCTTAATAATATGTCCCATGGATTTTTTCCTCCAAGAAGTGGCTAAGGGGAAAATGAGCCCCAGTAATACTTTGTGGCATCCAATCTTTCTACTCTGACCCTTTGACTTTCTGCCCCAGCCCCTCTTAGTTCTCCTAGAATTAGGACTAAGGTTAAGTACCCTCTTGGGATATGACTTTCTTCCTTTCCTCTACATACAAAATGGTGTCTTACCAAACCCCATACACACAACAGGAGGTCCCTTCCTAGTTGCAGACTCTTCTTCTCCAGCTGGACTCCCATAGCTCTGGGCTCCTGCTAGATCAGACAGGGGCCCCTGCATGTCAGCAAATTTTGGCTGACCTTGGGAGACCAAAAAATGGAATGTCATTTTTTGATCTAAACAGGTTTCCTGATTTAACATTGACCAGGAAGGTGAGCTGCACCCTCAGTCTCTCTCTCCCATCATGGTTTTCACATGATATCAAAGGACTCTCATGAGAGTCTAATTCTCATGAGTTGGGCATCCTATGTTTCCCTTTAGGGGCCTGCTTCCTGCAAATAGAGGGAATGGGTGCTATAAAACCTATTCATGCTGGACTTGGGATGGCTCTTCTCCACCTTCCCAATTTTGAGCTGGAACCTCCATGCCCAGCTCTTCTCTGCTCTTCTACTTCCTGATAGCAGCTAAAGCATGCTCCTGTTCTGCCCCCAAATTAACCTTACTAACACTGAGAACTTGGAGGAGTCTTCAGGTCTTGGGAATTCCAAGTTTTCCCAGAAATGTTTTGTTGTAAACAGTGTCCACACTCTTTGTTCCAATAAAGCTCAGTTCCTTAAGCCATTTTGAATGTCTTGTTATGTTGTAGCTCACTGCAAAATTCACTCTAATTTTATCACAAAAGCAGGAACTTTTTTTCCTTCCTGTTAATATTTACTCAAACATATTAGCCAGTACTGGTGACTATCCACATCACTCTATACCCATTCAAAGTTGTCGCCAGCTTCAAGACCATATTTGAATGCTATTAGGTCCTGTAAACTCTGTGAATAGACTGTGAACTGTCTCTGAGTCCTGCTGTTTTTGCCACACTGTTTTGTTCTAAACACAAAGCAAAATCTTTCTTTCCAATGCCTGTCATTGTGCTTCCCTAGACAGTCATTGCATGGGGCAGTTTATGGACTTCAACAATGTTTACCTAATTCCAGATCCACACTGTAGGAGTCCAGCCTTCAAGGAAAACTGTAGTTTTTATAGCTTTTGCCTAAATAATGAGAAGACTTAAGTTTTTCATATTTTTACCTGAGAACGAGAATAATTACATTCTAGGCTATCACCCAAACAATAATAAAATAAAGTATGTCTATACAATATAAATGCCCCATACTAACACAAAAGGTACATGCAGAAGCCCTTTATAGCATTACCTGGAATATGCACTACGAGACATACAGAGTTAATGTTCCCTGATAATTTTCAAGTGATAACCATCAGCTCCTACATATTCACAAGGAAGCCTTTATATTGCTGTTGGTACAAGCTTCTGAAAACGTTTTAAATCCTGTATACACCTTCAGTTTCCTATTAAATGTTGTAACACTAGGGTTCTCTCTAGTGGTGAAATTTGACATTGGCCTACACAATAATTTCAAAAGAATTTTAGTTCTTTCACTTATTTCTCTCTAACATCATTCATAAGCCAGATGACCACTCATTGGAGGACTGGCAAGAATATAAAGCTTGTTCTCTTTTTTTTTTTTTTTTTTTTTTTTGCCTTTTTGATGAGCTTTGATAGTCTCTTAACTAATCACTCAGTCAACTAACATTTACTTAGTAACATACATGGTATTGAAGACACAAAAATGACTCAAGCAGCTTGATATCTAGGGACATAGATATGAAGGTAATTAAAATGGAGTATAATAGCTATTACATCAGAGGAGCAATCAACCAATAAATAGAGGAAAAAATTAGTCCTGCCTAGGAGAGATTAGAGAAAAATTCAGCGAAGGAAATCATCTTGAGTTGTGCCTCGATGGGTGCATCAGGTTTTGCTAAGTGGAGAAAGAATATTAAGAGCCTATGTAATAGCATGAGGAAAGTTCAAGTTGGTGAAAGAATATGGTCTGTCATAGTGTATATGAAAAGAGTGGGAGAGAAGTGTGGCTGGACCAAACAATGAAGAGAGGGAAGGACTTAGTTTTACAGACCAGGGGTAGTTACAGAAGGTTTTCAAGGAAAAAGGCTCAAATCTGAGCCTTTTTCCTTGAAAAGCATGCTCAAATCTGTGTTTCAGAAAAACATTACTTTTCAGCCTGGGCAACATAGTAATAACTATTCTCTACAAGAAGAAAAAAATATAGCCAGGCATGGTGGTACATGCCTCTACTCCCAGCTACTTGGAAGACTGAGGTAGGAGACTCTTGAGCAAAGAGTTAGAGGCTGCAGTGAGCCAGGATTGTGCTACTGCTCTCCAGCCTGGGCAAAAAAGCTAGACCTTGTCTCACAAAAGGAAAAAAAAAATGCCTTTGGCAGCACTGTGGAGGATAGTATGAGGAGAACAGAGACTGGAAGGAGGAAGAATAATTGAGAAGCTGCTCATTAAGGCACAATTGAGAAGCTGTGTATTAAGATGTAATTAAGGAGAAGAATCTTGAATCTAAAACCAATGACTGTGAGTACAAGTTATATGAAAGCTTCTTGTAACTGCTGCCATCAGTGCAAGAACTATAGAAGATTGATCTGCCTGCTCCTATTGAAGCAGTCTGGAAGTCCTCAGAAATTTATACCCCACCAAGCAGCCCTCCACAAGTGACTGGTAGTAGTCTCTGTAAAATAGACAAGGCCACAGAGTTTTCCATGGAATTAAATTCTAGTTGCCCACTTTGGTAGCCAGTTTTAAAATGCACTCTTACACCCATGTTTATAACAGCATTGTTCACAATAGCCAGAAGGTAGAAACAGCCCAAATGTTAACTGAGGAGTGGATGGTGTATTAGTCCGTTCTTGCTTTGCTATAAAGAAACACCTGAGACTGGGTAATTTATAAAGAAAAGAGGTTTAATTGGCTCATAGTTCCACAGGCTATACATGTTATACAGGAAGCATGATACTGGCATCTGTTGAGCTTCTGGGGAGGCTCAGGAAACTTGGAATCATAGCAGAAGACAAAAGGAGGGCAAGTCATCTCACACGGTGGAAGCAGAAGCAGGGGGTGGGGGGAGGTGCTGCACACTTTTAAACAATGAGACCTTGCAATAACTCACTATCATGAGAACAGCACCAAGAATATGGTGCTAAATCATTCATGAAGGACCACCATCGTGATCCAATCACCACCCACCGGCCCTATCTCCAACACTGGGGACTACAACTCAACATGAGATGTGGGTGGGGACACAGATCCAAACCATATCAGATGGATAAACAAAATGTGGTGTGTGCATACGGTAAAATATTTTTCAGCCTTAAAAAGTGAGGAAATTCTGACACATACTATGGCATGGATGGCTTATTTCAATTAACATAATGTCTAAGTGACATGTTAATGTCATCATGCTAAGTGAAATAGCCATTCAAAAAGGTACAAATACTCTATGATTCCATTTATATGAGGTACCTAGAGTAGTCAAATTCATAGAGACAAAAAGTAGAATGGTAGTCACCAGGGGGTAGGGAGAGGGAAGAATTCAAGATTAGTGTTTAATAGGAAATTTCAGTTTGGGGAAAAAAATTTTTAAAGATGGGTGGTGTGATGGTTTCACAACAACATAAATGTACTTAATGCCACCAAACTATCAAAGCTGTTAAAAATTGTAAAAATTATAAAATTTACTATATACGTTTTATCATAATTTTTTAATGCACTCTTATTGGCACTATTTTCTTCCTTGTATCGCCTTCCCCATGGCCCTATTGGGATCCCATTTTGCTTTTTAGTGGAATTACTAGAAATATAATTTTTGTCTCAATACCTGCTTCTGAAAGAGCTCAAAGTAGGAAAGTGATACCAGAAGGAGTGCAGAAAGCAGAGCCTAAGGATGGGATTCTGAAACTGGATCACATGCCAGCAAGATGGCAAAAGGACACCATTGTAGGTTGTGGCAAGACAGACCCCAGTGATTACACCTCCTGGTATTCATGCCATATGTAATCCCTTCTCCTTATGTGTGGGCTGGACTTACTGACTCCATTTTTACAGCAAAAATGATAGAATGTCACTTCTAAGATTAGAAGTCTTTTTATAAAAAGACCATGACTTCCGTTTGGGGAGAAGTCAGATGCTGCCCTGGGGAGAGCCCTGAGTAAGCCTGAGAGCTGATTTTCTAAGGCATATCAGCATCATGTGTGCGAAATTCAGTGCAGATTCTTCTTGAGTCAAGTCTTGAGATGACTGCAACTCTGGACAACACCTCAATTACAGCTTTGTGAGAGACTCTAAACCAAACCACCAGCTAAGCTGTCCCTGGATTCTTGACCAACAGAAACTTTGGGAACACAAATTTTTTTTAAGCTTCTAAGTAACAGATAACTAATGTATGGTGATAAGTGGGGTGAGAATCCCCTCAGCATGCTGTTGTAACACAATTACACAGATGTCTCACTGACGGTGAGATGAGATGGGATGTAGAGTGAAGGGTATGCGCCACCTTGTGCACTATCATTAGTACTTGAGAGATAAGATGACAATGATAATTACAAGGACTGTGAGTTTAGTGAGTTATTTTTAAGTGTCACCAATGTGCTGAAGAAAAAAAAAATGGCAGTCTTGAGTCAGCCAATAACCAATTAGGGGCATGACTGAAAACCGTAAGACCTCTTTGACAGCATTTAAATTTTCCCTTATCTCCTACAACCAGAGGACAAATTGGGCTAAAAATCATATTAGGATTTGATCATGAGATTAGACAAATTGCAGAGAAGTTTTATAGAAAAGAAGTGGAATCTTGAGACTCAACTGGGAACATTTTGGGAGCTTGAATCCCAGATTCTCCCAAGCCCTCCAGGATTAAAGAAGTGGCCCACTTCCCCTTGCTATAGCATAGCAGTCTCTCTTTACCTAGACAGCATGTGAAGCCTTCCTAAGGTGAATGGCTCACAAGATGGAAAGGCACCAGAGAGGAGTCAGAGCCAGACAGCCAAATAAAGCCTTCCAGTGATTACCCCTCCTTCAGGAACACCACCCTCGGAAACACCAAAAATGGATAGTTGAACAATTATCCATACAGGAAATCATCTTCATAAGAACAAAAATCAGGTGAGTGATCAGTACCTGGTTTTGACATCATATCAGGGAAAGAGGCACTGAGGAAGGTAGGAAAGACAGTCTTATATTGCCTACACCACCCCTCCTCTATCCCTGGCAACACAGAGAGAACACTTGTGAGCTTGTGTGAGGGAGAAAGAAGTGATTGTGGGACTGTGCATTGGAACTCAATGCTTCCCTGCCACAGCTGAACACAACACAGTGTTGAATCCAGCCAGAGCTCATGGAGGGAGCATTTAGTCAAGCCCTAGCCAGAGAGAAAGTCCCCATTTCAGCAGCAGAAACCTAAGTTCTGGCTATCCCCACCACTACAGGCTAAAGTGCCCTAGGATTCTGAGTCAATATGAAAGGCAGTATAGGCCACAAGGACAGCAGTCCTTGGGCAAATCCTAGGTATTCTGCTGGGCTTGAAGCCAGTGGACTTAAGGGGATACACACAAACTATTAAGACACCAGCTGTGGCAGTCAAGGGAGTGCTTATGTCACTCCACCTCTCAACTCCAGGAAATGCAGCTTGCAGCTCCTGGAGAGATCCCTTCTGCTTGTGGAAAAAAGAAGGAATTGTACAAAGGACTTTGTCTTGCAACTTGGACGTCAGCTCAGCACAATAAAATAAAGCACCAAACAGGGTCTTGAAGACCCCTATTCCAGGCCCTAGCTGTCAGATGACACCTCTATATGTATAGAAGAGAACATGCTGCCCTGAAGAGAAGAACCCAACCCTGTCAGGATTCACCACCTGCTAACGAAAGAGTCCTTGGGCCTTGAATAAACATCAGTAATCGCCAAACAGTAGTCACCACAGGCCTTAGGTGACACCCGGAACTGTGCTGGCTTCCGGTATGACCCAGCACAGTTCCAGCTGTGATGGCCACAGGAAAAGACTCCCTCTGCTTGAGTAAAGAAGAAGAAAAAGTAAAAAAAACTTCATCTTGCAACTTCGGTACCAACTCAGCCACAGTAAAATAAAGCATCAAGCACACTCATCAATATAAAGCCCTGATGCCATGCATGTTCCTAGACAGCATTTCTGGGCCAGAAGGGAATCTACTGTCCTGAAGGGAAAAACTTAGTGCTGGCGGGACTCATCACCTGTTGACTAAAAACATCTGAGGCCTTGAAAAAAACATCAGCAGTAGCCAGGAAATAGTCATCATGGGCTTTGAGCATGACTCAATACCATGCTGGCTTCAGGTGTGACCCATCACAGTCCCAACAGTGGTGGACTCAGGATTAATTGCATAATCCCTGTCCCAACTATAGGCAGCTTGGTACAGAGAGAAAGACTGTTTGGGAAAAAGTAGGGAAAGATAACAAAAGACTCTTCCTGGTAATGCAGATAATTCTCCCAGCAGTTATCCAAGACCACCAAGGCAATACCTCTGCAAGTCTGCAAGAGTCACAACACTAGGCTTAGGGAGAATGATGGTGAAGCTACAGCTGCAGTGACCAAAGACTTAGATCACTACACTCAATTCGTTTTAAGTGCCTGGAAAGCCTTCTCAAGAAGGTTGAGTACAAGCAAGCCAAGACTGTAAAGATTACAACTCCTTTATGCCCAGATATCAATGAACATCCACAAGCATCAAGACCACTCAAGAAAACATGGCCTCATCAAATGAACTAAAAAAGGCATCAGTGACCAATCCTGGAGTTAGAAAGATATGCAACTTTTCAGATATATAATTCAAATAACTATTTTGAGGAAGCTCAATGAACTTCTGAACTTTAAGATAGCACAGAGAAGAAATTCAGATTCCTATCAGATAAAGTTAACAAAGAGCTCAAAATAAAGTTTAAAATCAAGCAGAAATTCTGCAGCTGAAAAAGTTCATTGGCAAACTAAAAAGTATATCAGAATCTCTCAACATCAGATTTGATCATGAAGAAGAAAGAATTAGTGAGCTTGAAAAAACAGTCTGAGAAGAAACAGGAATAAAAAAGAGTGAAACACACCTATAAGATTTATAAAATAGTCAGAAAGAGCAAATCTGAGAGCTGTTGAACTTAAAGAGGTGGTAGAGGGATAGATCAGTAGAGAGAAAAAATTATTCAAAGAAATAATAGAGAGCTTTCAAACTCTACACAAAGACATCAATATTCATGTACAAGAAAGTTATAGAACACCAAGAAGATTTAATCCAAACAATACTACCTCATGACATTTAATGATCAAATTCCCTTTAAAAAACCAGGATCCAATTAAACTTCTTTTCTTTATAAATTACCTAGTCTCTGGTATTTCTTTATAGCAGTATAAGAACAGACTAATACAGAGAATTGGTACTAAAAGTGGAGCACTGCTATAAAGACACCTGAAAATGTGGATGCAGCTTTAAAATTGGGTAATGGGCATACTTTGCATATTTGGAGGGCTCAGAAGGAAACAGGAAGATAAGGAAAAGTTTGGAACTTTCTCAAGACTAGTTGAATGGTCATGACCAAAATGCTGATAGTGATATGGACAGTGAACTCCAGGCTGAGGTGGTCTCAGATGGAGATCAGCAACTCATTGGGAACTGGAGTAAAGGTCACTTTGGCTATGCTTTAGGAGAGAGCCTTGCTGCATTGTGCCCTGCTCGAGGGATCACAGAACTTTGAACTTTAGAGTAATTATTAGAGTATCTCTGGTGGAAGAAATTTCTAAGCAACTAAGCTTTCAGGATGTGTCCAGGTTGCTTATAACAATCTATGCTCATATGCATGGGCAGATAAATAACCTGAACTTATATTTAAAGAAGAAGCAGAGTGTAAAAGTTTGGAAAATATGGAGCCTGTCCATGAGGTAGAAGAGAAAACAAAAGCCCATTTGCAGAAGAGGAATTCAAGCAGGCTACTGAAATTTGCAAAAGTAAACAGGAGCCAAAGTGCTAATAGCCAAGACAGTGGGAAAAAAGGCCTTGAAGACATTTCAATGACCTTTGTAGCAGCCCCTCCCAATTAAAAACAAAAAAAATTTAAATAAAAGATGAGGCTATCCTCCTCAAGGTATGTCCTTATGTCCCCACATGGTTTCTAGGCCAATAAATAAGGTCAACAATCAAATCTCAGCTTGACTATAAAAATCATTCACCAAAAAATCACCATAGGACCCAACTCATATGTACCTGCAAGAATTGAAAAAGCATATTAGAAATCAATCATGAGCATGCTAAGCCAGGGGAGCAGAATATAAGTGAGAGGTTGTTGAAATAGGGGCAATCTCCTGCAGCTGAGGAGGTAGTACCCCAAGAAAGACATCTGGAATCAGTTCTGTGCTACTGAGATAGCTCCTTTAAAATTGGGGTTGGGGGAAAAATTGTGGCCTACAACAAATCAGGTGAAGATGCCAGAACTGCTTTGGAAGAGTGCTAAGGAAGAAGTCTAGAGGCTCAGAAAGGTAGGAATGTCAACTGGATCTATCATATAAGACCTGAAAATCTGGAAGATGACTGTGTTTCTCAAGAGAATCAAAAGGCGACACTCCTTTTACTAAAGCAATAAGAAATGTAAAGTGGTCCAAAGGCTGGGGATGAAGGCACCAGCCTCATTAAGAGGCTTGGCAGTGTCTATGCTTTGTATACCAGGGATAATGGTAGGTAAGTCCCTAGGATTCAGGGATGATAGGATTCTGAAACAGCAGAGGCTAGGAGGTACCACTTAACTAACAAGAGAAAGATAGATGTAATTATTCAAATAGATAACAAAGGTTGAATGGAAACCAGGGGGCTGTGGCATACAGGGATATGTAGTGATGGTTAATAGATCATGATACTGTGGTAGACGCCTGTAATCCCATCTATTCAGGAGGCCGAGGCAGGAGAATTGCTTGTACCTGGAAGGCAGAGGCTGCGGTGAGGTGAGATTGTGCCATTGCACTCCAGCCTGGGCAACAAGAGTGAAACTCCATCTCAAAAAAAAAAAAAAAAGGGGGAATAATGAAAAAGATCATGATGTACCTAGGGCTAAGATATAAGGGTAATGCCTGACCTACGTACCCAAAAAAAAAGATCAATAATGCGTGAGCCAAAGGCTGATGTCAGCTGCCACAATAGAAAATTATAATCTCTCTATCTAGTTTCCAAACCTAAGCCATTTCTCAAATCCAGAGCCCATCAATAGAAGCAAGGCTAGGTCCTCTGCAGTTGGGTTCTTTCTGCAGAGGACCTACAATTACCACAGTAATTGTATACACTATCAATTCCTTGAGACCTTCCCTAGATTGATAAACCAGTATTACTATACATGGGGAAAGAGGAAATGTTTGTTTGTTTGTTTGTTTGTTTTTGAGATAGGGTCTCACTCTGTCACTCAGGCTAGAGTGCAGTAGTACATTCATAGCTCACTGCAACCTCAAGCTCCCAGGCTCAAGCACTCCTTCCACCTCAGCTTCCCAAGTAGCTGGGGCTACAGGCACTTGCTACAAAGACTGGATAATTTTTATTTTTTATTTTTTTTATTTTTTAGAGGCAGGATTTTATAGACCAGGCTCAAACCAGCCTGATCTTGAACCGCTAGTCTTAAGTGATATTCCCAAATTGGCCTCCCAAAGTGCTGGGATTATAGGCCTACACTACCACACCTGGCCAGATACCCGTATCTTTAAAGAACTCTCAGATGCAGAGTCTGAGCTGACATTGATACCAAGGTAACCCAAATGCTAGCATGGGTCTTCCATTCTGTGAATAAGGAGGCATCCCACTTTACTAAAAACTTTATTGGGGGTTAGGGAAGGAGAGGATCAATGAATTAAAAATCTTAGAAATTTTTTTTTTTGAGATGGAGTTTTGCTCTTGTTACACAGGCTGGAGTGCAATGGCGCGATCTTGGCTCTCTGCAACCTCCGCCCCCTGGGTTCAAGCCATTCTCCTGCCTTAGCCTCCCAAGTAGCTGGGACTACAGGCGTGCACCACCATGCCCAGCTAATTTTTGTATTTTTAATAGAGGCGGGTTTTCACCATGTTGACCAGGATGGTCTCGATCTCTTGACCTTGTGATCCACCCGCCTCAGCCTCCCAAAGTGCTGGGATTCTAGGTGTGAGCCACCGTGCCTGGATGAAATGTTTTATTTCAGAGCTTTTTATTTGGCCACATGTATTATTGGTTACTTTCTCAACATTGAAAAAAATAAAGAGAAACATGAATTCAAGAGTTCAGCCCCTTAGTTAAAGTTGTACTTAACTAGGAAGACAAATATAGATTGTCCTTACTTGTAGACCTTCATACCAAAAAAAGTGTTTGGTTGCTTCCATGTACAAAGGAATAAATACTTGTATTTTGCTGATTATTTTGTAATCAACAAATAATTTATAGCAGGCTTGTGGAAAATATGAAAACTTGAATTGTAGCGTTGCCTTGGTAGAGTTACTAATTTGGTAGATGCTATAGTTTGAATGTGTCTCCCAAATTATAATTTCCTGTGCAAAGAGGGAGGGAAATTTCTGCAAGTGGAAAACTTGGAAATGGAAACATTGTTACAAACAAGTAATGACAGTAAAGAAGAGGCCGTTGGGTAAAAATGAATGAGTCAGTTCAGCTAACTTGTTGAAAACCTAATCTCCAAAGCAACAGTGTTGGAAGATAGAACCTAAAAGGAGGTATTTAGTTCATGAGGACTTCACCTTCATGAATTAATTAATGCTATTATAAAAGGGTGAGCCTAATTTCCATTTGTCTCCTTTCCTCTCCTGCTCTCTGCCATGTGAGGATGCAATGTTTCTCCTCTCCGGAGGATGCAGTGTTCAAAGCACCATCTTGAAAGCAGAGAAACAGAACCCTAACCTGACCGTGCCTTGGTTTTAGACTTGCCAGCCTTTTTTACTGTGAGAGAATAAATTTCTGTTCTTTATACATGACCCAGTCTGTGAAATTGCATTATAGCAGCACAAAACAGACTAAGACAACAGGTTACTACTTCAGATTCGCTCTGTCTTTATTACACCTTGTATTCTACTTCTATCATAACACCTATCATGCAGATGAAAGTTATGTATTGATTTATGTAGTGGTCTGTATTTGTTATCTATTGGTACGTAACAGGTTACCTCAAAAACTTAGTGTGTCATAATAACCACATCTAATCTCTCACAGTTTCTGTGAGTCAGGAATTCAGGAGCAGCTTAGCTCAATGGTACTAGTGCAGGGTTTACCATGAGGTGGCAGTGAAAAGGTTGACTGGGACTGAAGTCTTTGAAGGCTTACCTGAGGCCAGAGGATCTGTTTTCCAAAGTCCCTCATTTGGTTGGCAGATTAGTACTGTCTGTTTGTAAAGGTTTTCAGTTTTACCTGGACCTCTTCATAGTGCTGCTTGAGTGTCTTTGTGATATGAAAGCTGACTTCTCCCAGAAACAGTGAGAAGAAGTCACAACGTATTTTATGACCCTGCCTTAGATATCACACACCATCATCACCACAACATCTTATTAGTTGTACAGTCATCCCTATTCAAAGTGAGAGATAGGCCTGCTGGGACAACAGTTCAATCAGGTGAACCTACACAGCATGAAAGTATCACACATTTTCTTGGTGCAACTCACCCTGCATGCCCAGGCTTCAACACATACCGCTGTGACCACAACCTCGCCATGAGCATGAGCCTCACCAACATGTCGAAAATGCTAAAATATGATGATGGCAATGAAGACATCATTACATGGAGGGCTGAAGGTACCATGGACCTCTTGGTACTAGAATTTGAAGAACTAAATCAAGAGAACTTTTAGACTGTGAAGTGAAGTTAATGATTTTAGATGTTGAGCAATTTGAAATTCCAGAACAAGAGTACAGCTGTGTAGTAAAGATGTATTCTGCTGAATTTCTTCATATATGCCAAGATCTCAGTCATATTGGAGAAGGTACGATAATTTCTTGTGCAAAAGATGGAGTGAAATTTTCTGCAAATGGAGAAGGTGGAAATGGAAACATTGTCACAAACAAGTAATGACAATAAAGAAGAGGAAGCTGTTGCCATAATGATGAATGAGCCAGTTCAGCTAACTTTTGCACGAAGATACTTGAATTTCTTTATAAAGACACTCCACTCTCTCTTTCAGTAACACTCAGTATGTCTGCAGATGCACCTCTTGCTATAGCGTATAAAATTGTTGGATATGGAACATTTAAAGTATTATTTGGCTCCCAAAATTGAGGATGAAAAAGGATTTTAGATATTCTTGAAACCCAAGAAAATAAAACTAAACTCTTTGAAAATTGCTTCTGAGATTCCAGCATGTACTGAAGTAATTTCCATCAAGAAATTTATACCTCTGAGTACACAGGTAGATACTGTTCTCTATAAATAACCTATTTTTTCCTCTATCTTCTAGAATCTGTTTAAAGAACAAAATCCAAAGTCAAATCTGGCCTCATTAACCTATAGAGATATCTGCTTTACTTACAAATATTCCTTCTGATTTTTATAACAAGGTTATGAAAGGGATATTGACTAAATGCAATTTAGAATTGTGCTTCTGCTTTAAATTAAATTTAATTTGAATTTTAAATGTCAAAAAAGAAACTACTACAGCACATTGGCAGAGTATTTTATCTTTTGAATCTACTAATAAAAAATGGGGTTTGAGGCCGGGCGCGGTGGCTCAAGCCTGTAATCCCAGCACTTCGGGAGGCCGAGGCGGGTGGATCACGAGGTCAAGAGATTGAGACCATCCTGGTCAACATGGTGAAACCCCGTCTCTACTAAAAATACAAAAAATTAGCTGGGCATGGTGGCGCGTGCCTGTAATCCCAGCTACTCAGGAGGCTGAAGCAGGAGAATTGCCTGAACCCAGGAGACTGAGGTTGCGGTGAGCCGAGATCGCGCCATTGCACTCCAGCCTGGGTAACAAGAGCGAAACTCCGTCTCAAAAAAAAAAAAAAAAAAAAATGGGGTTTGTACTTTGTGTATCTGTTTTTATTTACCATTTTACATTTCTAAGAATGAATTTTATTATATTTCACACAAAGTACCAGTCCACAATACACTGAAAATAAAAACAAACAAAATGTAATCCTTCACTGTGGATCACTTCAGAAAGACTGTCCTAACAGAGATTTGCTGCAAATTGAATGGAAAATATATGAACAGGTATGATCTGAGTCCTGGGGGGAATCAGCTGGTGCTTTATTTGTATGATGTTCCAGGGAACATTCTGAATGATTCTAGACATCTAGCATCTTTGGAGAGATTGTAACTCATATTATCTCTGGTAAGATAACAACTAGAAAGTTGAGGCCAGTGGACAGACCCTACAACAAGGAAGCAATTGCAGCTCTGTCCAGGCAGTTTGACAAAAGGAGAAGGAACTAAATATGAAGAGAGAAAATCCAAATGCCTATGACTACTGGCAGAACATGGTGCTGTGTAGCTCTTCATCAGGAACTTCAAGCAGCTACTCGACATCTTCAAGTGTTCAGCCATGGTTTGCATTGAGCACCCTGATGCCTTTCCAATATCCCAGATTTTTTTTTTTCATGGTATCCTGATAGCTAGAGTGCCATAGATAGACCAAGAGATAGTACATGTATCTGGAAGAGGAAACCTGAAGAATGTAAAGGCCTGCTGGCCGTTATCAAAAGACAATTGTACACAGTTATTTACCTGGGCAAATATGAATTAAAACCACATTAGCTTACATCTATAACAAATGTGCTACTTATGTAATTTTAAAACAAATAACCAAAAAATTAGGACTTTAAAACTCTCCAACAGCATGCTACTTTTATCTAGCATTTACAAGTCTTGAGGTACCTTATTCGTGTTTTCCAGAAGGGCTCCATTCCCTCTTTTGGTACTGAATTGTTCCTTCCTGAGTTATGATCCATCCTCAGTAGCAATTGTCTTCAGCAAACCAGTAGACATTCTCTCCAATGGCCTGTCTATATGCATAGAGCCAGGCTCTTGGAGTTTCTGGCACTCTCACAAAGAACTAAACCCAGAATCATCCACGGATCTGCAAAACATACAATGACTATATGCAGATAATTACAATAAAAAAAAGAACTAATTCAAAAAAAAAAAGATTAAAGGAAAAGATTTGTAACAAGAAAGTTTTTTGAGCAACATTAACATTCATGCTACAGAGGCCAAATTTATCCTTTCATTATTTCATGCTGGCTCAGTGTGCAGATGTTCTTGACCCTAGTCACTCAACATTCAGTAAACAAGTAGTCTATAAAATGACTGTACATCAGGCATTATTGGTAGGCAGGCACTGTGTACATGATTTGAACAGAACAGACATGGTCCTTACTTTCACAGAGCTTACAGCCTCATAAGGGGAATCGACATTAAACACATAAACACGCAAATAATAGATGATTACACATTGTGGTAAATACTAGAAAAAGATTATTGGCTGTTCCAAGCCAGAATGAAAAGGTGAACTTATTTTAGACAGGAAAGCAGGTTTTAGTTATTGAGGTAAGCTGTAACAAACTATAGAAATAAACTCTGAAAGTAGAGTCCTAAGGTAAACTGTAAATACTAAAATAGTAATGTGTGTGTATAAAATACTTAAATATCTTTATATTTATACTAAGCCTTTTAGAAAATATGGCATTCATTGTCTTTAGATCTATGTTCTCTGGCTTTTAGGTTTTTATTATTTGGTCTGATGACTGTGCTTTGCTTCTACCATTAGCAGAATGTGAAGATGTTTGAGTTATAATTATTCATTTTGTATTTCATTAATATTCAATAAAATATATGTGATGTTTGACAACTCGGTGTCTCTTTCTGCATTATCTTCCAGTCTCTGACCTTCACCTTCTTGAGGAGAAACCCATTATGTTGACCTTGCCTCAGGGCAGTTCAGGTCCATTCTGTGAATATTTATCTGTTATTCTGAAAGTGCACTTCAATCTTGCATGCTAAATTTACCCTAGAGAAATCACAAGATGAAACTGAGATAAAAGTGAGCCTACCAAATTTTGAAAGTATTAATGTAAGTGTAAAGTCCTATGAAGGAAAAGTATAGGTGGCTTGTAAACACAAGGGTCCCTGACCTAGTCTTAGAGATTTAGGGAGGCCAACCTTGACGAGGTGATGTTTAAGATAAAATCTGAGTAACAGAAAAGTTATATTTGCCAGGTATCTCAATACTAAAATAATTATATTAGTATGAATTGTTGCCTTACAGACATTCACCTAATGATGAAAAAATATTTTCCTGCATTCTAACTATGACCTAGCATAGTAATCCCATAGAGTATCTATTCACTTTACAACAATAAAAGTATATACTCTCAAATGTAAACAATCTCTCAAACATAAAACTGAACAATTTTCCAAAGTTCTATTTACAGATAACAGCAAGAGAGGGGAGACTACAAAGTCCAAATTTCATCAGTCATAAACTTTCAAGATCAGCAATTTGACAGCAAACATGAACTTTGTAACCAATTTCAAATGAAACCTCTGCTTCCCTAACAAACACTGAAAAGATCAAACAGGGTAAGCATGTTATCTTATTTGTTAATACGGTACATAATACCTACTTTACAAGGTTACGGTCAAGATTAAATTGATTATGTGTACAAAGTATCTGATATTAACTAGGCACTCAATGAGAGTAGGTTTCTTCCCACTAAATAAAACCAAACAGAAGCTTTCTCTCAGCTAATAATTTAAATATCAAACAAGAATTATAACAGAAACAAACCCTATTATATAAATCAAACTATCAAACAGATAAGCCTCCTTCTTTCCCTTCTTCACAATAAAGACTACAGGAGCAGAGGTCATTCACCTGAAAATTTAATTGATTATTTACTAGAACTGGGTACTTCAAAGTCTCTTTTCTGGAAATCAGAGATCTGTCATTGAAGGGTCAAATTGCTCCATTATTTGTGCTCTGGCTGGCCCAAGAGAGAACTTGATTTAGCCTAAATAGAATGACTTGTAGATTTGTGAAAGCTGTGTGGTGACCTCGTTTTAATTCAGTGGGAATTAAAGTGTCCCCTCTTCCTCTCCTCAGTACAGTTTTAGACCACATATTTTCTGAGAGTTATTGTTTGTCTTTGGGATGTAGGTATGAGTATGTTTTATACACATGATAAAATCAGTCTAAGAGTTAAAAAAAAAAAAAGATGAAACAGTAATAAAGTGTGCTTACTGTTCAAACTAACAGAAATATCACCCAGGAGAATCAGCATGGAGGACCATTCCAGATATGAGACTCCAAAGGTACTATCCCAAAAATTGTTCTGTGGAAGATAGATAGATAGATAGATAGATAATAGCTAGCTAGATAGATAGATAGATAGATAATAGCTAGCTAGCTAGCTAGATAGATAGATAGATAGATGATAGATAGATGATAGATGGATGGATGGATAGATAGATAGATGAGAGAGAGAATTTAATATCAGACTCTATTGCCTTGATCCTGAAATTCTGGTGCTGTTCTGGCTGGAGATGTAGAGATGTCTACTAAACTGCAGCCAAGTGACAGAAACTTAGGGGAATGATTTTTAAGAGAAAGTAGATCCATGGAGCGAGACCACTGGGATTCAGATTCTCCAGGCTGCTCATATAATTCCCACCATGAATGTTTGAGGCGGGCACCAGGGCAGTCAGATACACGTGAGATTTCAGGAAATGAGGACAAACACTAGAGAGCCTCTATAATGAAATCTTCATGAAGAGCTTTCCCTTTGGCTCAATAGAAAGATTTTTTATTTCTTGAAATTTTCTTAACCCCTCTGCAAGTATTTTGATAACAAATAACCTTATATTAACACATAACAGAGCCCTAGAAAATGATAACCCATAGAAAACAGCCTCCATTTGTACTGCTTAAAAGCATAATAAGATTTAATTCAAAATAAAAACTAAAGGCTTTGGTGGAAGGAAAAACTGTTTTACCAATGTAATTCATATATTTGCCCTGCCTATGTCCTCACCTTTCGTTCACTACTTCTCCCACACAGAAAATGGCTAAAATCTCCATGAAAGTACTTCCTCCATGCTTTCTGAGTATTTCTTTGGGTTTATATTTACATGGTCTGAATTCTCACTCCCACTGAATTATTTTTTCAATTATCCCAATGGCCAGCTTTCCTCCTATCATCTGCAACACTGCACATTTGCTGTACTTTCCCTCTCTGCCATTTCTCAAAGTACCACCAACCCAAGGCCCTGGTGGATAACAGACTTCGATGATGGTTTAGGAAAGACAGAAAGATTACAGTGCAATATGAACAGACAACAGCATTAACTTTAGAGTTAGATTCTGCTGCCCTGGTGTTCCCTGGCCATCTCCATTTACAGAATTTTTCTCTCTTCTCTCTCATCTTATTGAAGCCTATTCTTCTCCTTCATCCTCTCTTCCAAGTAATGGCACGACTGTTGTACTCACCCAAAAGCAAAAGACCAAATATTTCTCCTACTTTATTACTTACAATAAAATATTATCTACACCTCTTCCATCAAATCACTGACCAGAACCACTGTCCCACATTATTACCCATGACTGTTAGGGTACTTTTCCTACACCAATGTGAACTTTTTTTCCTTTGGCCAATTATTACAAACTATAGCCAGATTCTAAAATAACGCTCTTTCTTCCAGTTACATAAGGATATACTTGCCTAAACGAATGTGTGTAAACGCCTCACTAGTTTTCAGATGGTGTTTATTTTAAAATGGTGTCACTCTGGATCACCTAGCCTCCTGCTTTCCTAGCACTCCCCCCTCTACTTACAAGAGGACCCATAATCGTAAGGGGAGATGAAGGGCAAAGCCTGGTCTTCTGTTAACTTCTTCCTGCTGAGAGTGGATGTTCATTTTTGGGACAGGATTCTCTCATAAGGGTCTGCAGTTGGCCTCTGGGGAGTCAGAGGAGGTCCTCATTTACATGGTATCCTGATGAGTCTACGGGCATAGACCCTGCCAAGTATTGGAGGAGTAAAAATCTCTAGATGCCTGATCTCTGAGGCCTAAAGGCTGTGTGTCTTTATTTCCTGGGCAGAAGATGGGATGGATTGAAAGCTTTGTGTCAGTATCATCTTTAGGTAGAATTGTTGTAATCTA
This sequence comes from Sapajus apella, assembly GCF_009761245.1. NCBI lineage: Eukaryota > Metazoa > Chordata > Mammalia > Primates > Cebidae > Sapajus > Sapajus apella. The sequence continues at coordinate 4,015,482 of NW_022437064.1, forward strand.
GAAGACACAAACTTTACAAGAGGTTAAATAACAAGGGCCAAAGATTAATAATAAGATAACTATCAAAGGTCCTAGGAAGGGCAACAACTGGGAGGTTGAGACTCAGGAGAGTACTTTTTTTTTTTTTTTTAATTTTTTTTTATTGCATTTTAGGTTTTGGGATACATGTGAAGAACATGCAAGATTGTTGCATAGGTACACACATGGCAGTGTGATTTGTTGCCTTCCTCCCCTTCACCTATATCTGGCATTTCTCCCCATACCATCTCTCCCCAACTCCCCAACCCCCGCTGTCCCTCTCCTATTTCCCCCAACAGACCCCAGTGTGTGATGCTCCCCTCCCTGTTCTAATCTATCTCCCCTCCAGATACAGTTGGAATTGGTGCCTTGGTTATATTTATGCAAACAGACAGCTTGTTCATGTATTTTCTGTGTATCTTCCTCTATGTGACCTGAGGTTATTTACACAACTGCAGCAGGTTATATTGATTATGGTGCATACTCCTCATTGTTCAGCCAAAAAGTAATCTAGTGCCAATTTTCAACCAATAGGTAATCTAGTGCTAGTCTTAATTTATCTAAAGCATCCCCCATTTTATGAGACAGTGTTTAGAAATGAAGAAATAAAGTTTTGAAGAGTTGCCTAACAATAGGCAAATTTTCTCTATGATGCTCCAACTACAGCCAATATAAAGCCAATTGTCCACTTAGCTCTCAGGTGAGTGATGCTACATAACTGTATGTTAGAGGACTTTGCTTGTTATTTTGTACATTGACCCCTGAACCAAACATTTTCATATACACTGATTACCATGGGTTTCACAATCTCAAATGAGAGACAAGTATTTTATAGGCCTATCAAATGGGTGACCACATAGCCATAGGAATCTGCTGCGGATGCAAACCTGTGTGGGATGGGAGTTGTTAAGAAGATTGAGTACCTATAGGAAAGAGTAGGAATGTTACTTATCTGTTTATTCGTAAAACCACACCTTTAGGTCCTCTAGGAGTTCACAAGTGTGGGTTGTGGTGATTTTCTCAGATGCCTTCAGGTACTCATAAGAAACAGGTTTAATTTTGGACATGTGTACCCAGCTAGTGATTCAGCTGAAGTTTAACAACAGTGGGGGTGCTTAAAAATAACCTGATAGGGACCCTTCCACTTGGGTTATAATTGATCTTTGGGCGATTACCTCTTTCCAAGTTTTTAATAAGACTAAGTCCCCTCATTGAACAGGGGAGCTATGAATATATATGGATGTGGTCCTGATGCATGCATATTGAGCAAATATGCATGTAACATATGACACCGTTTACCCTGGGCGGAGACTTAACCCATACCTGGCATGGTCTTAGATCCTGTTTATAATTTGACATCTTGCTGCCATAAAGAATCTTTTCTGGCCACGCAGGGTGGCTCACGCCTGTAATCCCAGCACTTTGGGAGGCCAAAGCAGGTGGATCACCTGAGGTCAAGAGTTCAAGACCAGCCTGGCCAATATGGTGAAATGCCGTCTCTAATAAAAATACAAAAAAATTAGCCAGGCACGGTGGTAGGTGCCTGTAATCCCAGCTACTTGGGAGGCTGAGGTAGGAAAATTGCTTGAACCTGCGAGGCAGAGGTTGCAGTGAGCCAAGATCGTGCCATTGCACCCCAGCCTGGAAGACAGAGCAAGATGCTGCCCCCCAAAAAAAAAAAGAATCTGTTAGAGCTAAAGTGCCTCACACCTGTAATCCCAGCACTTGGGGAGCTCAAGGTGGGGAGATAATTTGAGGCCAGGAGTTTGAGAGCCCCCTTGCCAGCATGGTGAAACTCTATCTTTACTAAAAATGCAAAAATTAGCCAGGCATGGTGGTATGCACCCATAATCCCAGCTACTCAGGCAGCTGATGCACAAGAATCACTTGAACCCAGCAGGCGGAGGTTGCAGTGAGCTGAGATCTGTACAAAAGAAAGAAATAAAGGGTATCCAAATTTAAAAAGAGCAGGTCAAACTGTTGCAGTTTGCTGAAGGTATGACTATATATAGAAAACCCTAAACACTCATCCAGAAAGCTCTTGGAGCTGATAAATAAAGTCAGCAAAGTTTCAGGATACAAAATCAATGTACACAAATCAGTAGCACTACTATACACCAACAACGACCAAGCTAAGAATCAAAGCAAGAACTCAATCTCTTTTACAAAAACTGCAAATAAAATAAAATAAAATAAAATAAAATACTTAAGAATAGACTTAACCAAGGAGGTAAAAGATTTCTACAAGGAAAACTACAAACCACTGCTGAAAGAAATCATAGATGACACAAACATGGAAACATATCTCAAACTCTTGAATGGGTATTATAGAGTCAATATTGTGAAAATTGGCTACAGCCAAAAGCAACCTACAGATTCAATGCGATCCTTACCAAAATACCATCATCATTCTTCACAGACCTACAAAAAAAATCCTAAAATTTATATACAACCAAAAAAGAGCCCACATAGCCAAAGCTGTCATAAGCAAAAAGAACACATCTAGAGGCATCACATTATCTGACTTTATTACTATAAGGCTATAGTTACCAAAACAGCATGATACTAGTATAAAAATAGGCATGTACCATCAATGATAGACTGGATAAAGAAAATGTGGCACATATAATTCATGGAATACTATGTAGCCATAAAAATGGATGAGTTCATGTCCTTTTCAGGGATATGGATGAAGCTGGAAGCCATCATTCTCAACAAACTGAGACAAGAACAGAAAACCAAACCCCGCATGTTCTCACTCATAAGGGGAAGTTGAACAATAAGAACACATGGACACAGGGAGTGGAACATCACACACCAGGGCCTGTCAGTGGGTGGGGGGCAAGGGGAGGAATATCATTAGGAGAAATACCTAATTTAGATGACAGGGTGATGGATGCAGCAAACTACCATGGTACATGTATAACTATGCAACAAACCTGCACATGTATCCCAGAATTTAAAGTATAATTTAAAAAAAAATAGGCATGTAGACCAATGGAATAGACTAGAGAACCTAGAAATAATGTCAAATGATTACAACCAATTGATCTTTGATAAAGCAAACAAAAACATAAAATGGGGAAAGGACTCCCTATTCAATAAAAGATGCTGGGATAATTGGCAAGCCACATGTAGAAGAATGAAACGGGATCCTCATCTCTCACCTCATATGAAAGTCAACTCAAGATGAGTCAAAGACTTAAATCTAAGTCTTTAAATCATAAGAATTCTAGAAGATAACACTGGAGAAACTCTTCTAGACACTGACATGTGGAAACATTTCATGAGCAAGAACCCAAAAGCAAATGAAACAAAAACAAAAATAAATACATGGGACCTAATGAAACTGAAAAGTTTCTGCACAGCAAAAAAAATAATCAGCAGAATAAACAGGCAACCCACAGAGTGGGAGAAAATATTCACAAAGTATGCATCTGATAAAAAACTAACGTCCAGAATCTACAAGGAAGTCAAACAAATCAGTAAGAAAAAAAAAAATCCCATCAAAAAGTAGACAAAGGACATGAATAGGCAATTCCCAAAAGAAGATATACAAACAGCTAACAAACATATAAGAAAAATGCTCAACATCCCTAATTATCAGGGAAATTCAAATTAAAACCACAGTAAGATACCACCTTATACTCCTGCAACAATGGTCATAATTTAAAAATCAAAAAATAATAAATGTTGGTGTGGATGTGGCGAGAAGGGAACACTTTTACACTGGTGGTGGGAATATAAACTAGTACCACCACTATGGAAAACAGTGTGAAGATTCCTTAAAGAACTAAAAATAGAACTACCATTCAATCCAACAATCCCAGTACCCAAAGGGAAAAAGTCAGTATGTGAAAAAGACACATGCACACACATGTTTATAGCAGCACAATTCACAATTGCAAAGATATGGAACCAACATAAGTGCCTATCAACCAACAAGTAGATAAAGAAAATATAGAACATAGACACCATGGAATACTACTCAGCCATAAAATGAAATAATGGCCAATGCAACAACTTGGATGAAGTTGGAGGCCATTATTCTAAGTGAAGTAACTCAGGAATTGAAAACCAAATATTGTATGTTCTTACTCATAAGTGGGAGCTAAGCTATGAGGACTCAAAGGCACGAGAATGATATAATGGACTTTGGATATTTGGGAGGAAGGGTGAAAGGGGATTGAGGGGTCAAAGACTATATATTGGGTACACTGTATACTGTTTGGGTGATGGGTACACCAAAACTCAGAAATCACCACTAAAGAACTTAACTATGTAACCAAAAGCCACCTTTTCCCCCAAAACTAACACAATTTTGAAAATAAATATTTAAAATCCTAAAAAAGGAAGAGTCTGTTCTGTCAATCTTATGATCACTATTTTAATGTTAATGCTGGTCAGCTGTGCCTTAATTCTGAGGTCAGGGGTGTGGGGAACGTATAGTAAGACATATGTGACCCCCAACTTCCTGTCGTGGCCTAAACGACTCCTTAAAGATTTTAAAAATTATTATTATTCTTTATAGTCAAGAGAAGAGTTCATTCTGCTTGGGTTTTTAGGATTTTATTTTATTTTATTGCATTTATATCCCCTCTTTTTTGTCAAGGTATGCCAAGCTTTTATTTTATCCTATATAGATGCTGAATGTGTGTTATCATGTCCCGAAGTTGTGTAATCTGTCCCAGATCCATCATGGCCCTTCGTAGAACCTCTATGGCTAGGGGACTGAGAGTCAAAAGACTTAATAGCCAGCTAAATGCTCTAGGCCAGATGGGAATGGAAGGGGGTAGGAACTCATTAACCTTAAAACCTCTTTTATGCAAAATAAATGCCAAAAGCCAAAAGCCAAAAAGCAAGGTTACAAAATTGACTTATCTATAAATTCTGTGCATTGACCTACTGCAATCTTGGCTTTTAACAATTAGCTATACAAATCACAGCATTTTGTTCATCTGTTTAGGAATCTGTGTACCATCCTCGATTTTGAGGGGCTGAATTAATTTTATTCCTCAAAACCAGCCTTTACAATCTCATGCGATAGTCTCTGGGCCTAGAGGGATTTAATAGTTTCAAATTCTGGAGGTAAAAAAAAAATACAGATTATTTAAGGTAAAGGCAAAATTATTAAACAAATATTAATGGTTTTGTATACAGGCCTGTGTGTCCCTGTGTTTCATGAAAACTGTTTACTCTGATCGTGGCCTTTGTACAGGTCCAGAGACAAGGTTTGGTTAACCTGAGTTTGACAGTAGATACTTGCATGAGTCAATCCCTTCTTTAGATAACATATGTGTACTAAGGAGTCAAAGCCCTGTAACTTAATAGCACAGGATTAATTAATAGTACCTGATAAGAACCTTTTTCAAGGGAGGCAGAGATGGTGATAATGAAGTCCATGACCTGACTGGAAGCTGTAAAAAGATTTTATAACTTTGTGTGATTGATTTTTATAGCTTTAATAATCCCCAGTAATTAGTCAGACTTTATTTAGGATTTAATTTTGTGGATGTTTGTTTAAAATGACAAAGGCTTAAAACATTTGATCAAAACAGAAGCACAGGTCATTGTAAAATAATAGTACTCACTTAACCAAAGTGGTAATTAAAGGACTTTAAAGACAACACAGGTTATATGGACGTAAAAACTTTAGCCCTTTTAAATCTCAAGTGTTTTTTAAAGCAGTTGAAAACCTAATAAACACATAGGTATTACAAAATATTGTTTCTAAAGTCAGTTACCAAAAAGTAAAAAAAAAAAAAAAACTTCTGCAACATGACTGCTTCTCTTTTTGAGAAGCCGACTTATATAATCTGGAAGTCAAACTTGATGGGAAAAAAGTACTTGAATTTAACAAGACACAGTTGTGTTCAGGGTTATCAGTAGAGCAGGGGAATATGTGATTCTTAGGAAGAGCATGAGTTTTCTGATTACACTGAAAATTTAAACATATCAAGAAAAGCCAAGAGTATGAAATCAAATTATACTGGAGGTAAGCATTGCTTCTCCAAACTTGCAAAATAAAACATTTTAGCATTAGGCCACAACGACAGTTGGAACCAGAAGAAAAAAGGTACAGGAGCTAACAAAAATTGCTGAAGGAGAAAGTTGTTATCTTAGGCTTTCTCAAGGGGAGAAAAATCTGAAAGCAGCAGGACACAGATGATTGAGAAATTTTTAAAAGAAATAGATTATAAAATTAAAACTAAAATTTCTTGCATTTTCATTAAGAGTAAATCAACACCTTAAGGAAATCTTGTTTTAACATAGGAGACTAATCCTAAAAAGACTATTATAAATTTTTTTAAAAAATTATAACCAACTTAATCACATACAAAATTCCTTTCATAAATTCACCTTCACAAAGCTTATCACAACTTATACAGACCACCTACAACAAGGTTGGGCTTTCTGACTTGTCCTAAACTTCCCTCCTTCTTAATCAGTCGTTTTATTTTAGGACAGAAATTTACCATACAAGATACTTTTTCACACAAAATTATTCTTTTTTTTAAAAACCCTCCTTACCAAAAAGTATATCTTCATATCGATAACTTTCTTCACGTCTCTCTCTCCCCTACTTACTGGTTCTTTCCCAGCTTGTTTCAAAAGTAATCATTTTCAAGTTCATAATTTGAGTTGACCTTCAGATAACTTCTGATTTTGACAAAATCATTCTTTTTCTCAATAACACTAGATCCCAGGAGGCTTTTCTCTCCAGTGCTATCCAGAGAGATGCCAAATTAAAAAACTCAAAGAATAAAAATCATCAAGACCAGAAAGAAAATGATAGCTATCAACTTCAGGGCATGCAAGAATAGGGCGGCATGCATCACTAGTGAGACACATACAGCAAGTATGCCGCAGGAAAAGGGGACCAAGAAGCAGTAGGTGCTAACAAATATTTCTCTGTACCTCAAACAGCTTATCCATCAGGGAGACACAACCCTAGACCCCTAAAGACTGGAAAAAAAAACCCTGTCTAACAGGGTGGCAGCCAACCTGGGTGATCCCATAACTCCAGGCTCCTCAGCAGACATGGCCCAAAGGATCCAACACCCCTAGGCATGGACCTGTATCTCCCAATACCTGGGGAATATAAAGGAACAAGCGTATCTCCATGTCTCCTTGGGTTCAGCAGGCTAAGCACAGTGCAAAAAGAAAAAGTGATAAGAAAGGGAAGGGAAGGGACAACAAAGGGCACTCATTCATCCATGAATTCGAAAACTTAGGAAGCAAGAAATCCTGAACTGTTTGTGAGATGTTAGCATTTTATAGATAAAGCCATTCCACAATTTTAGAAACATGTTTTCCTGTATCATACACTTTTTTTTTTTTTTTTTTTTTTTTTTTGAGAGAGAGTTTCACTCTTGTTACCCAGGCTGGGGTGCAATGGCACGATCTCGGCTCACCGCAACCTCCGCCTCCTGGGTTCAGGCAATTCTCCTGCCTCAGCCTCCTGGGTAGCTGGGATTACAGGCATGCGCCACCCTGCCCAGCTGATTTTTTGTATTTTTAGTAGAGACGGGGTTTCACCATGTTGACCAGGATGGTCTCGATCTCTTGACCTCGTGATCCACCCGCCTCGGCCTCCCAAAGTGCTGGGATTACAGGCGTCAGCCACCGCGCCCAGCCTCATACACTTTCTTAATTGAAAATCACCCAGTAAGTAATCCAAGGAAAGCTGTGAACCAAAATTTTGGGTAAAGTTGTCTTTAGAAGGTGGTTGGCTTTTTTAGAAAGGGCTTTTTCACCTTTTTATTCTTCAGTTTCAAATGAGTTTCTAATGTTTACATTTTAGCCAGAACTGGTTGAACTGTACAAGAAAAACAAAATCTCCAAGTAACTCGAAGCAAGTTTTATCTCAACACCAGTAGCCTAATAACAGCAGATTCAAAGCAGGCAGAGAGAAAAGAGAAACAGAGAACTTCAGATGTGGTAAGCAGATAGCAAGCATGAAAAGTGAAAGTAGTGAACCTCTGGGCCAGCCATATGAGGCCAGCATAGAGCTGCAGTAAAAGGCATCAAGCTGGAAAATGATGAGAACTATAGCTTTTCCATACCTCACAAAGAGGACTAAGTGGATTAGTCCAAAGCACATAGTGGCAAAGAGCTTGCACTACTTCCATTTTTATTATACCCCAGGGACTCTAACCTCATGGGCTCAGGCTCTAACCTGAATATCAGCTTTGCCTAAACCTAATAGAGGGCACCAAGATGGACCCAACTTACCAGAGGGGCCAATGAGTGCTGTGCAGACCAAATTTCCTCCGCATTGGGTCTCACCTTAAGGCCCCTTCATGTGTCCCCAGAAGATGTTGCTTAAAAAGGGTCTTTTCAAGATCCAGACCCCAAGAAAAGGTTCTTGGAGCTCACACAGGAAAAAATTCAGGGTGAGCCTCAGGGTTCTGTGAGAAGAGATAGTTTACTGAAAGCCACTCTGTTACCCAGCAGGGCATCCTCAAAATGCAAGCAGAGGAAAGCACTATCTTTGTTTTAAGTTTTTATTATATAGACATCTTATCTATGTAAAGATTAAACTAAGCTGTGCCTATGTGCAGATGGGCTGACAACATGACTAAATGTATTATTCTATTGATTTAAAGAAAACTATTATTGATATTTTAGTGTGTAAGTCCATCAAAGCATAACTATATCTTGAAAGCATATATTGTTATGGGTGTTGTGACATCTGGACTTTCTGTTGTAGGAGTCTGTCCTTGCAGGCATTACCAAACTGCTTCCTTAGTGGTAAACATCTTAGGACCATAGGTCATGACTGGCAAGGAATAAACCTTGCTAGTTTTAAGATAGAGCTTTTTTTAAAATGATGTCACTCTGGCTGTCCTAGACTCCTGCTGCCCTAACATGTCCACCACTTTTCCAACTCTCCAGCATTATTACTCCCTTTCAAGGAATGTCCAGAATAGGCAAATCAATAAAAACAGAAAATAGATTAATGGTTGCCTGAACTAAATGGGAGGAGGAATTAGCACATATGGGGCCTCTTTTGGGGTGACTGAAATGTTCTGGAACTAGCAGTGGTGATGGTTGCATAACATTGTGAGTATATTTTTAAAACATTAAGTTGTACTTCTTGAAATGGTTAAAATGGTAAATTTTATGTTGAGCATATTTTATCTCAATTTTTTTAAATGGGAAAAAAAGAAATTGGAAATGAACCCCAATGTAAAAGTGTGTGGGAAGAAAAAAAGACAAATGGGCCAGGCATGGTGGCTCATGCCTGAAATTCCAGCACTTTGGGAGGCCAAGGTGGGCAGATCGTCTGAGGTCAGGAGTTCAAGACCAGCTTGGCCAACAGGGTGAAACCCCTTCTCTACTAAAAATACAAAAATTATCTGGGTGCGGTGGCAGGTGCCTGTAATCCCAGCTACTTGGGAGGCTGAGGCAGGAGAATTGCTTGAACCTGGGAGGCGGAGGTTACAGTGAGCCGTGATTGCACCATTGCACTCCAGTCTATGAGACAGAGCAAAACTCTGTCTCCAAAAAAAAAGGATGAAATGCTGAGGAATTACAATCTATACATTTTTACAACTCATCTACTTCACTGGGGCTTATCATCAATTGTCAGATACACCATAATTTTATGTACCACTATGAAAGAAAAATGCTGCCAATTAAACTCTGACATGCCATCGATAGTAAGAAGCAACTGATTTCAGAGATTTTAATATGAAAATGAAAGTGTTTTAGAATCAAGGAGATATGTCATTAGATGTAGAAAATAAACAATTATTTTAAAAATAAGGAGAAAGGCATGGTTGGTGCAGAAACCCAATGAGTTCAATTTGAAACGTCTTGGGTTTCAAATGTGCTATTTGGGTATTCAAGTTAAGACTGATGGACTATTATAAAATATTATTATTTATGCTAATATAATGGGAGAGAAAATATATTTCTAAAGGTATATAAAACATTGGGAGTTTTGAAAGCATCTAGAAGTCCAAAATGAAAAGGTAAAAGGTAAAACCATTCTCATAAGAATGCTTTTTTTTTTAACCATTAGAAAAAGCCTTCACATTCGTATGTCCAGGATTTACTATTCTGAAACCTCTTCTCCCTTCTCTCAAAATAATTCTTAGCAGGTCCTTTGATATTTACAGAAAGGAAAAGACTATCCTTACCTTCAAAGAAGTTCATCAAAGTGCAGCATAGAAGGAGAGACCCAAAAAAAAGACAATAATGCTAGCACCGATCGTGTTTCCAAGGTCAATATTCAATTTGGCCAGCATTTAGTAATCACCTAGCATTTTGCGGGGGCTCTGAAGTACACTCTTGAGATGTGAAATGTAAATACAATACAATCTCTACAGTTAAGGATACTACAGGTAGGAAAGAGATTGTCAAAAAAGGTACAAAAAACAGAATGTAAGGCAAAACGAAGCAAAACTTATTTTGCTTCATTTGGCTATTTGTGTGTAAGCCTGAAAAGTTATGCAAACATGAGTGTTACAGGGATTCAAAAAGGAAAAAGACGATATCTAAATAGAAAGAGTGGGGAAGGCAAGATAGGAACCTGGAGACATACCTTAAGGAGACATTAAGGGGCTAGTGGGCCCAGATGGCCACGGTAGATGTTCCAATCAGAGCAAACTGAAAAAAAGGCACACATTGCATTGGGGAAAACAGTTTCAATAGAACAAAAAGATGAAAATCAAATGAGTTAAGAGTGAAATGTGGTTAGTGAAAAAGTGGAAACAAAGAGTATAAATTATGCTTTCAAAAAGTTTAATAGAACAACTTAAATATTCAAGAGATAGAGGAATACTAGGGGACAATTAAAAGAAATGATGTAATAATGAAAATACACTGCCAAGGAAAGATGGTAAAAATACCTTGTTGAATTTCTTAAAACACATGGAACACAGAATACTTGCATGCATGTAATATCAAGCTTCAAGATATGCAAAGTAAAAAAAAGCACTATCAGAAATTAACAATGCATAATAATGATGTATTATTGTCTCTTTTAATTTTTAGTTATTTGAAATAATTTTATTATTATTTGTTCATTTTTATTTTTGATTTTAATATATACAAAAAGAACTGTACCTATTTATGAAGTACATGCGATACTTCAATACACATACTCAATGTGTAACAGTGTAATCAGAGTAATCATAATTATTTCTAAACATCTCTCAGTAGTTAATAGAGTAACCACAACAAAATCAGTTTGAGCTGACTCCAGTACAAGACTGGTGCTTATCCTTATCAATAATCAGATCAATACAAATTAAAAACACAATTAGATATCTTTATATACCACCAGATTAAGAAAATTTTATAAGTCTGCTAATTTCAAGCATGGATGAGGACGTGAAGCAGTAAGGACTCTTATACACTGCTGCTCTGGTAGGTGAAGCCATTCTGTAAATTTCCTTGGCCCCACCTATCAAAGCTGAAGACTTTAATTCCACTCCTAGTCAAAATATTTAACAACCAGTACAGACAGGACACTCCATTTCTCACAAATGCCCATACATATGTGATACCAGGGGAGCTCTGACTCACAGCACTGATGGCTACAGCCCCAGAAGGTCAGATGGACACTAGGTATTTGTCTGCTGGGGTTCCAGGAGCTACTCTGTTTGTGGGGACAGTCAGAGACCCAGAGCCATCAGGGCTGATTGAGGGCTCACACACACATCAGGCAAGACAGAGGGTAGCTCCTTAGCAGTGACTAAATAGGAGCCTCAGGACTGCAACGGAGCTGAAGGGGAACTTGGGGATTCAGGGCAGTGACTTTCTACCAAGCTGAATAAAAATATTTCAATACTTTGATAATTGGCATCACCTTCATAGTGGGTACTGGCTGAATAACAGTTGTGAATTTTCCATAAGGCAACTCAAGCACATGTGCAACCAAGTACATGAAAATAATTTGTATGTAACCACTAATTCATCATAAGCAAAGAGGAAAAAAACAGCAAAAAAAAATGGGGCTGGGCACGGTGGCTCAAGCCTGTAATTCCAGCACTTTGGGAGGCCGAGGCGGGTGGATCACGAGGTCAAGAGATCGAGACCATCCTGGTCAACATGGTGAAACCCCGTCTCTACTAAAAATACAAAAAATTAGCTGGGCATGGTGGTGCGTGCCTGTAATCCCAGCTACTCAGGAGGCTGAGGCAGGAGAATTGCCTGAACCCAGGAGGCGGAGGTTACGGTGAGCCAAGATCGTGCCATTGCACTCTAGCCTGGGTAACATGAGTGAAACTCCGTCTCAAAAAAAGAAAAGAAAAATGGGTGAGTAAATTATGGTCAATTCATACAGTGGAATATTCTAGAGTAATGAAAATAAGTTATAGCCACAAGCAATGTGAATGATTCTCACATAGAGTAGAGGGGAGAAAAAAATGACATGAAAGAATACATACACTATGAGTCCATAAAAAGGCTTTGCTAGATTAAACTATTGTATAAAGAAGCATAAATAGTGTAGTAAACCACTAAATATGCAAGGAAATTATTATCAGGTTGTGAAGGAGAGAGGTAGGTAAGTTAAATGGGGGATTCTAAGGAGTGAAAATTTCCTTTGCTTCATAATTATTTGTTAAGTCATTTTTATATGTTTAATGGGCTTTTCTCTATTATTTTATATTTTTCAAAGAAACAAAAAAAGAATTTAAAAAATCTTGGAGCTCACTGGGAGCAATGGGATTTGCAGCTGAAGTCCAATAGTACAAATGACGTCGTCAGAGGCTGCCAGAGTTGTAAATTACAGTAACAAAGAAGGAAAGAAAGTGGTTGGAGAATAAAGCAACGTGAGTGGTATTTATTCAAAGACAGCTCATTATAGGACACAGAACTCCCTGGGTAAAAGTGGAAGCCTTCTTAACTCAGAAAGAACCTTCCAACACAAGTTTCTCAAAGAAAAATGAGCACCAAGGGCAAAGTAAGCAAATAATCTGTGTCTTTGTTCAGTTCGTGCTTTTCTGTGTCTTTGTATATGTGGCTACAAGAAGCTTCCTTTAGGAACTCAGGAAAAAATGACTTACAGTTGATCAAGAGGATATGAGTGGCCCCAACGCCAGGAATTTATTCTAGGGAAATTAACTGTGGATTGCCAAAATGTTTATTACAAGAGTCTTCAGTTAATATTAATATTATTTAAATGGCCAAAAGTAGAGAGATTTAAGTAACTATGCTGTAACCACAAAGTAGAATATGCATATGTTACAAATAATATTGCAGGAGAATATGGGAAAATATTCACAGCATATTAATAAGTAGAAAAAGTATATTACAAAATACTATATACAATATATCTTATTTGGGGATACTCAAAGAATTTGCATCAAAAGCATAAAGTGAGTGATGAAATTACAGATGAATTTTTTATATCTTTAAAAACTTGATAGGCCTTAGGATATTGAAACTTCCTATAATTAATATATGCTTCATTTGAAATAAAATAAATAATATTCAAAAACATAATTCAAAATTATGTAACTATTGAAAAATAGATATTCATGTGGTCAAAGACTTTGGGAAAAGTATAAAAAGTAAGCATAGTAGTGTTAGAAGATTATAGGTTGGTTTCTTTCTACTTTCTTTCAATGTTTCTTATATTTGAAATTAAAAATGTAATTTGAGGCTAGAAAAAATTGGGATTATGGAATCCTAAATACATAATTTTGTTCATGTGTCTTTGCCCAAATTCTTGCAAAGAGACCAAATTTTTATTTAATTTCTATCATACTGATTAATTTGGCCATCTGCCCTATTCAAACTCTATAAACTCTTTATAGAGTTTCCTCTCTGCTATAGAGGGGAAAAGTTGAGGCATTATACTAAGGTAAACTTAAATACACCTTTTTTTTTCAAGAAATAAAAAACGTAATGACCATAATGTAGAATTTAACTTCTTATTTTTAATTAAAATCCCTTGTCTTTAAAATAATATCTATAAGATCCAGTCACAAACTCTTTAACTCCTTGTCATGAAATTGTAGTATCAATATATTCTAAGTTTTTCTCATGATATCCTCTCTCCCACCCCTAACCCTGTAAAAATCTCTATCTCTATCTCTTTCTTCCTTTTCTCTCTCTCTTTCAGGTTCTTAAATGCAAAGCAGCCATCGCCTGGGAAGCAGGCAAGCCCCCCTGCATTGAAGAGGTTGAAGTCGCTCCCCCCAAGGCCCATGAAGTTCGAATTCAGGTGAGTGGAGACTTTCCCTGGGTGGGAAGAGACAGGGCCCTAAGTGGAGACCGGGCCTCTGTCCTATGTGCTATGACTCAGAGGCCTTGGAGTTTCTAGTACAGGGAAGTTGTATTTTTAGGTTCAGTTTCAAATAGATATTATCCCAAAAAGAAATAAATTATCCATTATTTTAGTTATTTTCGAATGACGGGCTTAAAATTTAATTGATCTTAACATTAATAATTTATCCTAAAAATCAGACAAAGAATTCACTTTAGATTTGAACTAGTTAGGTTTTTTTTGTTTGTTTTCCAATTGCCAATTATTTGAAAGTGTTATTAAAAGGAAGATAGAAATTTGATCTAAAAGAAGAAAGAAGAAAAGCCTGACATGCTGCCCAGGGTCCCGGGTACCCAGAGAAAGGGGCAGGAGTAGGTCACAGGGAGAACAGACTGCACAGAATGGAGTGAGATCACTGATGGCAAGTTTGGACCATTTCCCCATTTTTCCCAAGCTGGCTAGACATATTTTCCCTGAGGACCCCCACATTAAGTGTCTGTACCTAAGAGTGAATGGGACATCCTCATGGACAGAATCTTGAAGAAGAGTAATATAGGTATGCATTGGTAATTAATTTAGACAATCCTTTTTTGATACTGCTCTTTCAACTGTAAAAGGTATATTACCTCAACTTCATTTCAGCAAAATTTGAATAAGCCCTGTTACCTTTTGCTTTTCCTCTCCTGGAGGCAATAATTGCCAATCCTATCTCTCTTATGATTTTCTGACAACAATAAAAGATAGAAAACAAAGATGCATTATAAGAAGAAAATAATCTAACCTAGTATATTTTTATGTGTTCTTTTTTTCAAAAGGGGATTCTTTTATTGAGTTCTAGAAGTGCTATAAAGCTTCAAAATGATATCGTGCCTAATATTATCTGTAACATCCAACTCAATAATTCAAGTCTGTGATTGCCTTGTAGATCATTGCTACTTCCCTGTGCCATACTGATGCCACTGTTATAGATTCTAAATTTGAGGGCCTAGCCTTCCCTGTGATCATTGGCCATGAGGCTGCAGGGATTGTGGAAAGTATTGGGCCAGAAGTGACCAACTTCAAACCAGGTATTTTATTTTATTCAGATAAAATATAAATGTCACAATATTTCAGACATAATTCTTGATAGAGTCCTGGCTTGGAATGCTATAAATGATCTCTATTTACAAAGGGGGACCATCTTTTCCAAAGTAAAACTGAGACACACAATCTATCACAGTCTAGCAATGGGACAGAATATTTGAAATCAGAACTGTCTAATAAAATCTGGGAAACGTGTCACTTTGTTTACATATAGCACTTAGAAATTGTCCTCTGAAGCAAAGTTACAAGGTTAGCTTAAACTGAAACTTTCATGTTTAACAAATGACACTTTATAAAAGAACAAGATCATGTCCTTTGCAGAAATATGGATGAAGCTGTCAGCCATTTGCCTTAGCAAACTATTGCAGGAACAGAAAACGAAATACTGAATGTTCTCACTTATAAGTGGGAGCTAAATAATGAGAACACATGGACACAAATAGGGCAATGACAGACACTGGGACCTACTTAAGGATGAAGGATGGAGGGAAGGAGAGGCTCAGAAAAATAACTGTCAGGTAATATGCTTAGTGCCCAGATGACAAAATTATCTGTACACCAAACCCCCATGACACAAGTATACCTATATAATGAAACTGCACATATACCCCTAAATATAAAATCAAAGGTGTATTTTTTTAAATTGTACTTTAGGTTCTGGGGGACATGTACAGATCATGCAGGATTGTTGCATAGGTACACATATGGCAATGTGGTTTGCTGCCTCCATCCCTGTCACCTATATCTGGCATTTATTCCCAGGTTATCCCTACCTGACCTCCCCAACTCCCTACCCCCCACTGTCCCTCACCTAGTCCCCTCCCACAGACCTCTGTGTGTAATGTACGCCCGCCCCATGTCCATGTGTTCTCATTGTTCAACACCCGTCTATGAGTGAGAACATGCAGTGTTTGATTTTCTGTTCTTGTGTCAGTTTGCTGAGAATTATGGTTTCCAGATTCATCCAAGTCACTACAAAGGACACAAACTCATCATTTTTGATGGCTGCATAGTATTCCATGGTGTGTATATATGCCACATTTTCTCTGTCCAGTCTATTACCAATGGGCATTTCGGTTGGTTCTAAGTCTTTCCTATTATAAACAGTGCTGCAATGAACATTCGTGTGCATGTGTCCTTATAGTAGAACGATTTAATAATCCTTTCAATATATACCCAGTAATGGGATTGCTGGGTCAAATGGAATTTCTATTTCTAGATCGTTGAGGAATCGCCACACTGTGTTCCACAATGGTTGAACTAATTTACACTCCCACCAACAGTGTAAAAGTGTTCTTATTTCTCCACATCCTCTCCAGCATCTGTTGTCTCCAGATTTTATAATGATCACCATTCTAACTGGTATGAGATGTTATCTCAACGTAGTTTTGATTTGCATTTCTCTAATGACCAGGGATGATGAGCATTTTTTCATATGTTTGTTGGCCTCATATATGTCTTCTTTTGAAAAGTGTCTGTTCATATCCTTCACCCACTTTTGAATGGTTTGTTTTTTTCTTGTAAATCTGTTTTAGTTCTTTGTAGAATCTGGATACAAGACCTTTGTCAGATGGGTAGATTGCAAAAATTTTTTCCCATTATGTTGGTTGCCAATTCACTCTAATGAATATTTCTTTTGCTGTGCGGAAGCTCTGGTGTTTAATTAGTTCCCATTTGTCTATTTTGGCTTTTGTTGTCAATGCTTTTCGTGTTTTAGTCATGAAGTCCTTGCCTATGCCTATGTCCTGAACGATATTGCCTAGGTTTTCTTCGAGGGTTTTTATGGTGTTAGGTATTCTGTTTAAGTCTATAATCCATCTGGAGTTAATTTTAGTGTAAGGTGTCAGGAAGGGGTCCAGTTTCTGCTTTCTGCACATGGGTAGCCAGTTTTCCCAACACCATTTATTAAACAGGGAATCCTTTCCCCATTGCTTGTTTTTGTCAGGCTTGTCAAAGATCAGATGGTTGTAGATGTGTTCTTTTGCCTCCGAGGCCTCTGTTCTGTTCCATTGGTCTATAACTCTGTTTTGGTACCAGTACCATGCTGTTTTGATTACTGTAGCTTTGTAGTATAGTTTGAAATCAGGTAGTGTGTTGCCTCCGGCTTTGTTCTTTTTGCTTAGGATTTTCTTGGCTATGCAGGCTCTCCTTTGGTTTCATATGAAGTTTAAGGTAGTTTTTTCCAGTTCTGTGAATATGGTCATCGGTAGCTTGATGGGGATAGCGTTGAATCTATAAATTACTTTAGGCAGTATGGCCATTTTCACAATATTGATTCTTCCTAAGCATGAGCGTGGAATGTTTCTCCATCTGTTTGCATCCTCTCTTATTTCCTTGAGCAGTGGTTTGTAGTTCTCCTTGAAGAGGTCCTTTACTTCCTTTGTTAGTTGTATTCCCAGGTATTTTATTCTCTTTGTAGCAATTGTGAATGGGAGTTTGCTCATGATTTGGCTGTCTGTTAGTTTGTTATTGGTGTATAGAAATGCTTGTGATTTTTGTACATTGATTTTGTATCCGGAGACTTTGCTTAAGCTGCTTATCAGTTTAAGGAGATTTTGGGCTGAGATGATAGGGTCTTCTAAATATACAATCGTGTCATCTGCAAATAGAGACAATTTGACTCCCTCTTTTCATAATTGAATACACTTTATTTTATTTTATTTTATTTTTTCCTTGCCTAATTGCTCTGGCTAGAACTTCCAATACTATATTGAATAGGAGTGGTGAGAGAGGGCATCCTTGTCTAGTGCCAGATTTCAAAGGGAATGCTTCCAGTTTCTGCCCATTTGGTATGATATTGGCTGTAGGTTTATCATAAATAGCTTTTATTGTTTTGAGATATGTTCCTACAATACCTAGTTTATTGAGAATTTTTAGCATGAAGGGCTGTTGAATTTTGACGAAGGCCTTCTCTGCATCTTTTGAGATAATCGTGTGGTTTTTGTCTTTATTTCTGTTTATGTGGTGGATTACATTTATAGACTTGCGTATGTTGAACCAGCCTTGCATCCCTGGCATGAAGCCTACGTGATTGTGATGGATAAGCTTCTTGATGTGCTGTTGCAATTGGTTTGCCAGTATTTTATTGAAGATTTTTGCATCTATGTTCATCATGGATATTGGCCTGAAATTTTCTTTTCTTGTCGAGTCTTTGCTGGGTTTTGGTATCAAGATGATGTTGGTCTCATAAAATGATTTGGGAAGGATTCCCTCTTTCTGTATTGTTTGGAATAGTTTCAGAAGGAATGGTACCAGCTCCTCTTTGTATGTCTGGTAGAATTCAGCTGTGAAACCGTCTGAACCTGGACTTTTTTTGGTTAGTAGGCTATTAGTTGCTGCCTTATCTTCAGCCCTTGTTATTGGTCTATTCAAGGTTTCAACTTCTTCCTGGTTTAGGCTTCAGAGGGTGCAAGTGTCCAGCAAGATATCCATTTCTTCCAGCTTTATTGGTTTGTGTGCTTAGAGTTGTTTGCAGTAATCTCTGATTGTAATTTGTGGAGTCAGTGGTGATATCCCCTTGATCGTTTTTCTTAGTTTTCCTTCTAACAGTCAGGCCCCTCTGCTGCAGGACTGCTGGAGGTCCACTCTGGACCCTGCTCACCTGAGGATCACCCACGGGGGCTGCAGAACAGCAAGGGTTACCACTGGTTTCTTCCTCTTATAGTCATCCCAGAAGGGTACCCCCCAGATGTCAGCCTTAGCTCTCCTTTATCAGGTGTCTCTTTGGGCATATGGGGGCCGGGGAGCTGCTTGAGGACACAGTCTGTCACTTATAGGAGCTCAAGTGCTATGCTGGGAGCTCTGTTGTTTCGTGCAGAGCTGCTGGGCAGGTACCTTTAAGTCTACTGCACTGAACTCATAACCAATTCTTTTCCCAGGTGCTCTGTCCTAGGAAGGTCAGCTTTATTTGTAAGTTCCTGTCATGCTGCTGCATTTTTTCATAGATCTCTTGCCCCACACGGAGTAGTCTAGTCACAGTCTGCCAGCAGAGTTATTGCTGAGCTGCTGCAGGCTCTGCCCAGGTGCTGTGTGAACAGCAGTAGCTGCAGACTGCCTCGGTAGTGTGGGATGCCCTTCCTCCCACTGAGCTGGACCGTCCTGGGTCCAGCTGTGCTTGCTGCTAAAGTCTCAATCCAGAGCATTTCAGATTGCTTGTTTTGTGGGGGTGGTACCCAGCAAGCCAGATTGCCTCGCTCCCTGTCTCAGCCCCTTCCCTTTCAGTTGAATGGGTGGCTCTCTCTCCCAGGCATTCCAGGCGCCAGTCAAAATGGCCACCCAGACCTGTGTGAGTTTCTGTGTGCCAACTTGGCACCAGCTGAAACTGCCGCACTGAAAAACTCGTGGCGTATTTTGGCCCGGGAATCTCCTGGTCTGTGGGCAGTAAAAACTTGTTTGGAAATGCTGTGACCACTCACCCTCTGCACTGTTCTCACTGGGAACTGCACTCTGGAGCTGTTCCTATTTGGCCATCTTGGATCTTGAATTGGCGTTGTTTCTCTTAAAACACTCTCTTGGGTTTCATCAGACAGAAAAAGAAAAAAGAAAAAAAAAAAAGACAAAATCTTGTTCTGTCAGCCAGGCTGGAGTGCAGTGGCATAATCTGGGCTAACTGCAGCCTCTGCCTTCTGGTTTCAAGCAATTCTCCTGACTCAACCTCCCAAGTAGCTGGGACTACAGGCACACGCCACCACACCTGGCTTTTGTATTTTTAGAAGAGATGGTGTTTTACCATGTTGGCCAAGCTGGTCTTGAACTCCTGACCTCCAGTGATCCACCCACCTTGGTCTCCCAGAGTGCTGGGATTACAGGTGTGAGCTACTGTGCCAGGCCTTTTTTTATTTTATTTTTATTTTTTGAGACAGAGTCTCACTCTGTTGCCCAGGCTGGAGTGTTGTGGCACCATCTTGAACTCCAGCACCCGAATTCACAGGATTCTTGTGCCTTAGCCTCTGGAGTAGCTGGGATTACAGCCATGAGCCACCACACCCAGTTAATTTTTGTATTTTTAGTAGAGATAGGGTTTCACCATATTGGCTGCCCCCACTTGGCCTCCCAAAGCACTGGGATTACAGGTATGAGCCACTGTATCTTCCATAAAATAAAAGGTTTTTAATGACATGTTATAACAACTTCTACATAAAACAGCAAACTATTTTATCATTAACAGCAAACTAAAGAATGAGGACTTAAAGGTAGCTTAATTGAGAAATACATATGCCAATGTTAGCTGAAGTGTCTTTTTGGAAGTTTGCAAGATAAAACTAATACCTAAATGAAGCATCCTAATAGCTGAAACTATTTACTCCATATTTTACAACAGGTCCTCCAGATACTGGAATATGGGCTATGTAATCCTCATTTGTCAGGCCAGATGAACCATGCCACTCTTTTCTCTTTTAATGAGAATGCTGCAAACTTAGAGGTATATTAGTATCTTTCCATTCCAAAGAAGATTGTACAAAAAATTGCTTCCTAAAATTTTGTGTCAATGAAGGAATCTGGCCAATATAATCCCCTTAGCCCCAGTTCTGTCACTTAACAGTTATGATGATCTTGGCCAGTTATGTCACTTTTTTGTGATTCAGTTCAGATTTCTGTTTTCTATAGTGTGAATAAAAATAGGCCTCATCTCAAAGAGTTCTTCTGAGAATTAAGTTCTGAAATAATACATACAAATAGTTATAATGGTGTGTGGTATGTATTAAATGTTGAACAAATGTGAATTAACATCATTAGACCTCAGGCATGAAAGAAGCCACAATTAAATTGGAATTTAGTAAAAAGTGGAAAAATGTGGAATTTGAGAGTGAATCTAAATGGTGAAACATGGTAATGATACAAAGTTTATACCTAGCCTATAATTGTTCTCTTCTCCTATTATATAAGGATGTTATGTTTCATACGCAATGTTTGGAAATGCAATGAACAATAGTCATGATGTAGAGAGTTGCAATGCCAGCAAAGTCCCAGAATTCTGTGTCTGATTATATCAACACAGATTTGTTGCTTGACTGCCCAGCAGAGTAATTAAAAAAAATACAATATGTGCAATCCTTGGTGGAAACTGCAGTCTTGTAAGGTAATTAAATATTATAGCCACCTATATTTTCTGCTGAATATAAAATGTATACTATGAAGAAAATGTGTTTTCCACTGAATTATCTGGTAGAAGTTGTAAGTAACATCTTATGCACCATCCAACATATGGCCTTTCTTTCTAGGTGACAAAGTAATTCCACTTTATGCACCTCAATGTAGAAAATGCAAGTTTTGTCTGAGTCCACTCACAAATTTTTGTGGAAAAATCAGGTAAGCAGTCTACACAGTTAATATAAATGCAAATGAATATTTTGGAAAGAATATTGACATTACCTAAATGGCCTTGAAGAGGTGCAAACTTTCCACCTACTAATTCTAATGCTAGGTGTGCACAAGATACTATTGCAAGTGCACACAAAGAAACGTGCTGGAATGTTTATTGCAACATTGTTTACTATAGTAAGCAATTTAAAACAGCACAAATGTTCATCATAAGAGAATGAATTTTAAAACTGCTATGTAGTAGCACAATGGACTACTATATAAAAATGAAAATGGCTAAACTTGAGCTACATGTATTAACATAAAACAATCTCACACACGTAATGTTAAGGGAAAGAAGAAAGTTGCTGAAGCAAGTTGTAAGATGTCATAAAAAAATACTATTTTTTATGGTTATATGTGCATGTAGTAAAAGATAAATCAATCACTGAAATACTAAATGCCAAATTCAGAATAATAGCTACTTCTACAGGGATGAGAGAGAGATACAATAAGGCACAGTAAAGTAATTTACTCCAAGACCACATAGTTATAAGTCTTAGAGCCAGGTTTTTAACCCAGGCAGTATGGCTCCGGAATCTAAAAGCTAAATCATCTTGTCATTACTTTACTGAGACTACAGAAGGATCCTTTTGGCCTTAACACTAATTGAAAGCAGTTACTTAAGAAGCTAAAACTGTACTACTCTTACATCTATTACTGTGCCTTAATTCTTTCATCTATGAGGATCAAAATAATGTCTGCTTCATAGATTTGTTCTAGGTAGTCAGAGAACTAATATTTTTTTTGCAAAGGTTTAATGAAATAATAGATTTAGACAATGACCATAAATTCTTTCTAATAAATGCCATAAAACAGGGATAATTAGATATTCCAAATGAAATATACACCACCACCTATAATATAGTATTACCACAAAAATATAAAACCTGAATCAGATCAACTGTTTAGACCAAAATTACCAATTTAAGAGGGGACACAGGGACAGAGAAATATGTTCAACCAGATTACAGGAATGTGATGAGCAAAATCCAGAATGAGGACAATTCAATTTCTTCAACAAGTAAACTGCAAGAGGAAAAAGAGAGAGAGAAGGGATCTATAATTTAAGAGACAACAAATATGTAAACCTAAAAGAATCCTTTAGAGATACATGCTAATTAATGTATTTACAGATGAAATAGTGGTATCTGAGATTTGATTCTAAATATTCCAATGTGGGGGGAGGGAGCAGGCATTGTGGAGGAATAATAGATGATTAACAATGAGTTGATGGTTAGTGGAGCTGGGGCATGGATACACAGGGGTTTTTAATGATATTCCTTCTAATTTTATACATGTTCAAATGTTCCATAATTTAAAAAATTTTAAAGTTAATACACATAAAGCCCTTAAAAGCTTTTCTGGAACACAAAAAAACATTCAGTAAAAGTTTGTTCCCTGCACTCCAGTCTGAGTGACAAAATGAGACCCTGTCACTTTACAAAAACAATTGCTGTTACCTTTAAAACACTTCCAAGAAATTATATTTTGTGAAAAGTCATGTTGTTCCCCTAATTTTTCTGTCTTGTAAATTGTCATGATAAATATATAATGCTCAATATGTTTTGTAGGAAAATGATGAGTGTTCCATTTATTATACTTTCTCTTTTTTGATATCTCTCTTTTTAAAATTTTCTAGTAATCTTAAACATCCTGCTGCTGATCAACAACTAATGGAAGACAAAACCAGCAGGTTTACCTGCAAAGGAAAACCAGTTTACCATTTCTTGGGAATCAGTACATTCTCTCAGTACACTGTGGTGTCAGATATTAATCTTGTCAAAATAGATGATGATGCAAATTTAGAGAGAGTTTGTCTGCTTGGATGTGGTTTTTCAACTGGCTATGGGGCTGCAATCAACAATGCCAAGGTAAATAGTAAAACAGTTTGTGAAAAACAGCAGTTACTAGGAGGTAGGATACAGACGAACTAGAGTTAGTTATCTTCAAACATTGGCTGTGTCATTTACTACCTCTGTGATTTTAGGCTAGTTATTTAATGCCTCTAGAATAATCTACTACAATACTTATGAGGATAATAGAATCGGATTATACACGTAAAACATATGGCCCAGTAGCCTGCATATAATTGGCTCCCAGTGTATGTTCTTATGCTATACTAACATATTAGGTTATAGATCATCCCTGATTTAAATACAGCCTGTTTAAATACATCTCCTAAAGATGAATGCTCATCCTAGGACAGCTGACTCAGTCAAAAGGCAACAAAAATGACAGAAACTCATTTTCATCTTCACACAACCACGTCTTCTCCCTGATGCTACAGATTTCTCTCCCTCAATCAGTAGTAATTCATTTCTGCTTCCCATCCTGTCCCTCTGTGGCTTCAAAGGAGGGTCTCTGGTAGCAGCCCTGATGTTGACCAGATGTGTCCTTAGAATCCTATGTTAAAATTTAGAAACTCTTACAAACCATCTGAGCTAGAACTAGAGAGATATCAAAGAGGGATCTCACAAATGGACATCTCAAACAACCTCCTTATTTGAACCTCCCTGACATTAATCTTTATTCCTGACTCAAAACTGCAAAATGGAGCCAGAGTGGCCTTTCAAACAACAAGTCTGAAGATTTCATTTTTCCTTCATTCTTTCATTTTCCCCTCAGGGTGAAGTCAAATTTCACAGTAGCCTATGGTGACTTCCTACTTCTCCCTTTCCACCGTGCACTGTTCCCTTGGCTCCACTCTGAGTCTCCAGGCTTCAGTCACTGTGGTCTCCGGGCTTTCCACACTTGGCTTCCAGCAACAGTGCAGAGAAGACTGCCCTACCTCCTTCAGGCTGACTCCAGTTAGATATCGCTTCCTCTCAGAGATCTACTTCAGGCTCTCAGGCATGCTTTGAGTGTTCCTCTCAGTTTTCCCCAAATATTTTTTTTCTTTTTTGATACAAGGGCTCACTCTGTTCCCCATGCTGGAGTGCACTGGCGTGATCGTGGCTCACTGCAGCCTTGAACTCCTGGGCTCAAGCAAACTTCCAACTTCAGCCCTCCAAGTAGCTGAGATTACAGGCATGCACCACCATGCCTGGCTATTTTTGAAATTTTTTTTAGAGACAGGGTCTCTCTATGCTGCCCAGGTCTTGAACTCCCAGTCTCAAGCAGCCCTCCCCTCAACCTCCCAAAGTGCTGGGATTACAGGCGCGAGCCACCGCCACTCTGTCTTCATTCTTATCACACTATAGAGAAATCTCCCTTTTTTTGTCCTGTTATACTATTTGTTCCTTAAGGGAAAGAACTCTCTGTTGTTCACTGTGATAGCTCCAGGGCCTGGAATTGTGCCTGGCACGTAATAGGAGCTTGATAATTTTTCAATGAATAAATAAATAAAACCAGGTGCATGTGAAACCCTTAAAACATCCTAGCAAGGCCTGGTCTTCAGCTTTGTAATCCAGAAATGTCCTTTTTTTGGGGTTACCTAGAGTTGTTCAGCATCAAGGAAACAAAGTCAGTCTCACCACAATAATAGGTTGATCTAGTAGCCAAGATACCAGAGTATGAGTCTTCATTCAGAATTTTATCTGGCACATAGACAAAAATGCTACTCTGCGCTATCAGCATGTTATCTCCCTTTAAAAATGTATTCATGCATACAATTACTCATTAATTTAAAATTTTAAAAATTGTATTAGAAGCCAAACTACAATCTGGAGGCTTTCAGAGAAGGGTAATGGCAGCAGGGTGGAGTTGATAGCAGATGCGCATGTGGCAGTCAAAGCCTGTTTTCTGCTGTAAAGCGCTGGACACTTGGGGAAGAAGGATCACTCTTCAGGTCTTCCTTTGCTGGGCTCCATGAAGTCCATCCGCTTTTACTCCTCCAGTCCTTTTAAGAGCTATTAGCACTAGAGATTCAGCTACAGCTTTCTTTCTTAATTACTTATTAATTGAAAAAAAAATTATATATTTATGAAGTACAATGTGATGTTTTGATATATGTATACATTGTAGAATAATTAAATCAAGCTAATAATGTATCCATCACTTGATATACTTACCTTTTTGTGGTGAGAAGATTAAAAATCTACTCTCTCAGCAATTTTCAGATTGATATACATTGTTATTATAGTCACCATTGGATACAATGGAATCCCAGAAATTATTCCTCCTGTCTAACTGAAACTTTATA
The DNA here is from genome assembly GCF_009761245.1 of Sapajus apella. Lineage (NCBI taxonomy): Eukaryota > Metazoa > Chordata > Mammalia > Primates > Cebidae > Sapajus > Sapajus apella. Next base: position 4,041,314 of record NW_022437064.1, read on the forward strand.
TCCTTTAACCAACATCATCCCATTCCTCATTTATCCCTCTTCCTGCAGACTCTGGTAACCACCATCCTAGTCTCTGCTTCTGTGAGTCTCTCTTTTTTAGATTCCACATATAACTGAGATCATGCAGTATCTGGCTTTCTGTGCCTGGCTTATTTCACCTAACATAATGTCCTCCAGGTTCACCCATGTTTTCACCATGACAGGATTTTCTTATTTTTTAAAGCCTAAGTAGTACTGCATTGTGTATATAATATCTACCAATTTTTCTTATCTATTCATCATTTGTGGACACTTGGATTGATTCCATATCTTGGCTATTGTGAATAATGCTTCATTCAACATGGGTATGCACATCTCGCTTCCTTTGGATATATATCCAGAAATAGAATTGTACAGTTCTCTTTTAAATCCAGTCAAAGTTGACTTAAATTTCCAGGAGCTGTTCTTCCCACTGTTAAGGAAGAGATTCTAGCTGCTAAGCCACCTCATGAGATACTCAGAGAGAAATGAATCTGACAGGAAGAAATTAAGGAAAGTGAAGTATCAGTAATTCCGCCCAAATGGCAAGAGTTTTAATAAAATTTAACTTACTTCTGGGAAGAAAAGTGAAGCAACCTCTCTATAATTATTGAGAACACACCAGCATCACCAGAACTCCTATTTCTTTTTGAATTGCTTGTATCCTTTACTGCCAATTACACAGAGACCTTTGGAAGTGTGGAAATGTCCTCTAATGGTGATACTTGCAGATAGATAATCATCCACTATATGTAGCCCTATTTGCAAATTGCTGGGGCAATTTTTAGTGACCCTGCCTAAGTTCTGCAAGCAAAGGCACTTTTACACACAGGAGTCCAGTTATATAAAACAAGTAGTGCAGCATATTCTATTTACATGCTGTTGTGAGCTGGCCTGAGAATTCAACTACTAGTTACAACATTGCTGCGATGGGAAACATGCATTTCCATTCCTAAGAGACTCACAGGCTCTTTTTAAAGAGAATCTGGAGAAATATATTGAGAAACTTACTGAACACGTGTTACAATATTATAGTAAAGAAGCCACAGTAAGAGCAATATTCTTACTATTTGCAAAATACATATATTTCCTCTGAGTAGCAAAAGGCAGAAGTGTACATAAGTAATATTATATATAAATAAGGAAAAGATTGCAGTTTCTCTGTTGTTTAGTAATTTTGTTTCCAATTTAGAATGTATTAATACTTACCTTGAGCACATTTTCTCTTTTCCTTTTGTTTATGTTTTAAGCCTAACAGTTATGCAACCTCATTAGAAAATACTATGTATATAGTATTTTTCTATCACTATACTATTCTGCAGAACATATTCTAGTTACAGCATCTTTTCTTATCATCTTATCTATTATTTCCATTTAATGCAATGAAACAAATATTTATAAAAGACTGTACATACAGAAGACTCTTTGATAATAATGTGGAACTTAAACAGTCTCTGCCAGCCAGGCACTGTGGCTCACGCCTGTAATCCCAACACTTTGGGAGTTCGAGGTGGGTAGATTGCGAGGTCAGGAGTTTAAGACCAGCCCAGCCAAGATGGTGAAACCCTGTCTCTACTAAAAATACAAAAAGTAGCCTGGCGTGGTGGTGGATGCCTGTAATCCCAGCTACTCAGGAGGCTGAGGCAGAGAATTGCTTGACCCAGGAGGCGGAAGTTGCAGTGAGGCGAGATCGCACCACTGCATTTGCGCCTGGCTGACAGAGGAGACTCCATCTCAAAAAAAAAAAAAAAAAAAAAAAAAGTCTCTGCCTTCATAAAATTTACAGTCTTTTAAAGAAACACACATATACACACAATCAAGGCAGGTTATAAATTATATGATACAGGAAAAGGAAAAAGATAAGCATTGATTTCTGATTGAAGAATCAAGAAAAGTTTCATAGAATGTCCTTGAAGTCAGGCCTAGAAGTAGAGGTTATATTTTAATTAAAGAAAATAAGGTGAAAAGTACATCAGTCTGAGGGAACAGCATCAACTACAGCGTGAGGAGAAGAAAGTGCAACAATGTTTGCAGTTGTACTGGGAATATCATGGCGATGAAGCTGGAAGCTAAACAGAGGTCAGACAATAAAAATCCTTCAATGCCATGCAAAAAAAAAAAAAAAATTGGACTTCATTTCATTGAAATGAATTGGTGATTTGGTATGATCAAGTAAATCACTGCAATATTAATACAACCAAATGAGGTCTTATTAGAAATATAGATGTCAAATTACTAGTGATTCAATTTTAAAAGGAAAGCAATAAACCCTTCAGAATGTGTGGGTTTTCAAATTTTGTTCTGATAAGGCCGAAGGGAAGAAGTAAAACAAATAAATTATTTTTACTTTGCTTGTTTCTTATGAGTGGATAAGCTTAATGAACATTAAATTATTCTCCAAATTTAGGTAGTAATGCATCCATTTTCACAGTAGCAGATTTCCTCCATTGGCTATATCATAGAGTTTAATAACAGGCAGTCTTTAATTCATATGTTCATGTCTCTACTTCCTCCTGCCCCTTAAAAGAAAAAAAGTGGGTCCAGCTGCTTTAGAAGTTACTTTATAATTTTCCCGCTTGCAGGTCACCCCTGGTTCGACTTGTGCTGTCTTTGGCCTAGGAGGCGTGGGTCTTTCTGCTGTAATTGGTTGTAAAATGGCAGGAGCTTCCAGGATCATAGGTGTTGACATCAACAGTGAGAAGTTTGCAAAGGCTAAAGCCCTGGGAGCCACTGAATGCCTCAATCCTAGAGACCTACATAAACCTGTCCAGGAGGTTATCATTGAATTGACCAAGGGAGGTGTGGATTTTGCCCTTGACTGTGCTGGTGGATCTGAAACCATGGTATGCATATTTTTTTCTTGGATCATATTTTCAATTTATTCTTTGACTGTAAAATAATAGGGGAAAGTGGTTATGTTTATTATGGTAACTATAATCATTCCTTCTTAATATTTTCAAATTGATGACAGGTGAGGAAAACTGTAAGCCACCAATCATTTCCCACTCCCTTAGCTATATTCCATTTCCTTCATTGCTCATGACTGTATCCCCCCAAATGCCAGCAATATTTTGGTGAGTTCAGTCTTCTCTTGTGATAAGAAGACATACCAGCATTATTTATAGATGTTGATTTTTCTTTTGAGATCCCTTTAAAAAGCTCAATATTATTTGTCTAGAGATAATATTTTCTAATTTTGTTTTCCATGATAATTCCAATATCTGTTTCTTGGAGACAATTTTTGGGGTTTCTTCATTTTTAATTAACTAGAGAAATGTTCCTTTTGACTTTTAAATCAGATAAAATGCCAAGTGCATTAACTAAGTGACAGCATTCTGTAGCAAAAGATATAAAGGGATGAATTAACCAACTAAAATAAATAAAACTTTTTCTAAACCAAAGTTAGCATAAATAGGAATAAACGTCTGTTTGGCTTAGCTATCTTATACATTATATACATGTTATTAATATTAATATTTGTTAATTCATGTATCTTTTACATAACAGTATATATTTAAAATTAATAAACTATGTGCATGTATTGATATATTTAATACATTTATAGATGATAATAAACAATAATATTTGTTAATACTTAGCATACATTATATAATAATCTATTAAATGTAATGTTTATTAATGTATGACTATTTCTATTAGTCCTTAATATTAATGTTATTAATATTTGTTCATTATTCTATATGAAATTCAGCAAAAAATAAAGAGAAAACTTAGAAATGAACATTTTAAAAGAATTGTGCTTAATGAGAAGTGAGACTTCCCCCCACAGAAAAAAAATAGAATAGGCAGATTCAGAGGAAGAAATAAGAGAGGGTGACTGGTGCTTCTTAACAGCTGCAACACATATGCTCCCATATTAAAGTAAAACAGGGAAAGGCTAGCAACCTGCAAACAACCCAGCTCTGTCCATCACAGCTCAATAAATAGGCTGCAAAATTAGGTCCAAATTATACGTTTGAAATTTTCTATATTTCAAAAAATAACACACCACAAAATTTAAATCATCTTTTTTTCCCTGAACAGTACAATGTTGTATCATTCAGATGTATTCTCAACTCAGGACAGACTACAGAGCACTCAGTGACTACACCGGTTGCACACCAATGAAGCTGGACTGTCTATTCCACTCCAAAAAGTGGGATAAAGAGCCAGCCACAACATACAGGCAGTATATTGAAAAGTCACCTTGCTGGAGTGTCCAGGCTTATTCTTCAGAGTATCAGCAAATAATCACCTAATATGTATTTACTCAAAGACACTAAGCAGAGTTTGGGAGTTTTGTTTTTTGTTTGTTTGCTTTTGTTTTTAATGAAATGACCAAAGAATTCATCAACTGAATTATCTGCCTTTAGATTCTTCTTATTTCATTAGTGAGTGCCATGAGGTACCTGTGATGTTATTTCTTTTACTTGTAACTTCACTCAGCCTAGCTCCCAAGCCCTCCTCTAGGCAAGATATAAAGCATAAAATTCTATACTTCCCAGAAGTAAGTTTTGTGCTGGTTCTTCCCCCTTGGTTCTTACATGACTGGTGTATTCCCCATAAGAGAATAAGGCCCAGGAAGACCTATGGTGAGAGCCACAGGCTGCTGTTCCTCAGTCATTCTTCTCTGAACGGTTTCATTATAATATATGCAAACTGCTTAAAACAGTATCTTGCAGGTACTAAGCACACAATAAACATTAGATATTATCGAAAATGCATGCATTAATGGCTCCATATCTGGCACTGCTCACCTGTGTTCAACGCCTCAGGCCCTGCTTTTGAATTGACATTGGTACCTGCAGTCTGCAGCATGCCGCATCCATCACTCCACTTCCATGGCTCTTTTTTTTTTTTTACAAACACTAAAATTTAGCCTATTAACCTTATTTTTCTTGTACAGAGATTCTCAACACTAGCTATATGCTAGAATTTCCTGAGGGGGTTGTTGTTGTCTCACTGCTTTTTTAATACCAACAAATGGGCCATACCCAGGATATTCTTGTTTGCTGGGGGCCCGCTGACAACACCTTTAAAATTAATTTCTCAAGTTGAAAACCACTGACTTAAAAGTTAGAATATTCTGTTATTAAACTGACTTATTATACCATGAAAGGCATTTTCAATTATGGAACAGAATTATATTAGAGAATCCAAATGGAAAGAGAAGGATTTATTTAATCACCAAAAGAAAAGTTACCTACACTCCCACCAAAAGTTTCTACAACTAGGAAAAGCTATGTTCCTAGGTTACAGAGCAGATTTAAATTATCGGTATGAACTTGATTTCAATGACCTCTAACCCTCTAAACCAAGGGTCAATACCCTGTAGCTTACCAGCACAAGAATTATTTACTAACACCTGCTAAGGACTCTTTTAAGGAGCTGGAGGTAGTGATACTGGAGTTTATGACCTGACTTGAAGCTGTAGGAAGATTTTATAACCTTGCAGTGATTAATTTTTATAGTTTTGATAAGCCCCAGCAATAAGTCAGAGACTTAATTTAGAATTTAATTTCGAAATGTTTGTTAAAAATGTTAAAGACCTAAAAACATTTGATTAAAATGGAACCATAGGTCATTGTAAAACAATGCTTATTTAGCCAAATAGATCATCAAAAGACTTTAAAGGCAATACAGAAGGATATATGGATGTAAAAACTTTAACCTTGTTAGATCTCAGTTTATATAAGCAATTAAAACCCTAATAAAGACAACATCAGAATTATGTTGATAAAATGTAAAATGTTGTTTCTTAAGTCAGTTACCAGAAAGGGAAAGAAAAACCTGCAGTGTGACTGCTTTTCCTTATGAGAAGCCCATTTCAATAAACCTGATGGAAAACTACTTGAATTTAATCAGACACAAGAAAAGTGTGTTTAGGATTATGTGTACAGTAGGAGAATACATAATTCTTAGTAACTGCATGAGAAATTTTCTGATTACATTGAAAAATTTAAACATATGAAGAAAAGCCAAGAGTACAGAATCAAGTTGTAGAGGAAAACATTCACTTCTAGACCTTTAAGATAAAACATTTTAGTATCAGGCCATAAGAATAGTAAGAACTGGAGGAAAAAACTTACAAGAGCTAATAAAAAAGCTAAAGGAGAGAGTTATCTCAGTCCAAGGGGAAACAAAGCTGAAAGCAGGGAGACATAGTAAAAGTTGAACTTCTGACATATGATTGTGAGAAGTTTTCAAAAGAAACAAATTATAAAATTAAAAGTTAAATTTATTTTAATTTTATTAAGAGCAAATCGATACTGTAAAGAGACTGTTTTAATGTAGGGAAATAATATTAGACTATTCTAAGTAATCTTTTAATTATAGCAAATTTAATCATATACAAAAAAATTTTTAATAAATTCTTCTTCATGAAACTTATTATGATTTACACACAACAACTATGACATGCTTGGGCTTTTGACTTATTCTAAACTTTTTAAAATAATCAGTCATTTTATTTTAGGACAAGATTTTACCATAAGATCCTTTTTTATATGAAATTATTCATTTTTTAGTAACCCTTTTATTAAATATATTTTTATATTGATAACTTTCTTTATATTTCTCTCCTGTTACTGTTTTTTTTATTTTTTTGAATAAATAACTTTAAAATAATCTACAAATCACATAAAATTATTTTTTAATAAGAATACAGGCCAGGCACAGTGGCTCATACCTGTAATCCCAGCACTTTGGGAAGCTGAGGTGGGCAGACTGCTTGAGCCTATGAGTTCAAGAGCAGCCTGGGCAGCATGGCAAAACCCCACCTCTACTAAAAGCACAAAAATTAGGCAGGTTTCTAATGGCACAAGCCTGTAGTTCCAGCTACTTGGGAGGGTGATGTGGAAGAATCAATTAAGCCCAGGAAGTTGAGGCTGCGGTGAGCCATGATCATCCCACTGCACTCTAGCCTGAACAACAGGGTGAGACTGCCTCAAAAAAAAGAGAGAATACAATTATATATTTATATGTGAATTAGCATTCTTATTCCTAGTAACCTTAAATTTTCATGGAAACTTAGAAAGCAAGAAATCCTGAACTGTTAGATGTAAGCATTTTATAGATGAAATCATTTCACAATTTTAGAAATATGTTTTCCTATATCACAATTTTTGTAATCAGAAATGACTCAGACATCCAGCATTTATTATTTAATTTAAAGTAATTTTCAGATTTTATATTACACAAAAAGTCCATTTATAAGCATTTATTTCATTTGCATATACTTTTTAATTTTTAACAGTTATCTAGATAATTTTTGAAAACTGAGATATTATCCAGAACTAGTCATTATTTAAAGTTATTTCTTTGTTAACTTTTTTTTTGAGACGAAGTCTCCCTCTGCCGCCCACTGGAGCACAGTGGCACAATCCCGGCTCACTGCAACCTCGGCCTCCTGGGCTCAAACAATTTTCCTGCCTCAGCCCCCTAAGTAACTAGAACTACAAGCACACACCACGGTCCCTGGCTACGTTTTTGTATTTTTAGCAAAGACAGGGTTTTACTATGTTAGCCAGGCTGGTCTCAAACTCCTGACCTCAAGTCATTTACCCGCCTTGGCCTCCCAAAGTGGTGGGATTACAGGCGCGAGCCACCATGTCTGACCCTTGTTAACTATTTTTAAAGTCTGAACATCAGGTGAAAACCTAAGTGAGAACTTTAAGGTTAAATACATAGGTATTTTTCTGATAAATTAGGTGATTTAGCTGCTGTTATTGACCTAACAATTTTAAATTAGTCTTATTTGTCAAAAAAAAAAAGTCACACACAGATAGACTACTATGTTTTTGGCTGGGTTTATAGCCTCACAACCTTTGTGCCAAACCCTGACATTTAAACATTTAGCAGAGGCAAATATAAAACTTATTCACTTACACACAAATGTATGCTGATTTTGGAGACTTTTTTTTTTTTTTTTTTTTTTTTTTTTTTTT
>NW_022437064.1:4049377-4076072 GCF_009761245.1 Sapajus apella
TGAGATTTTTTTTTTTTTTTTTTTTTTTTTTTTTTGAGACAGAGTCTCACTGTGTCACCCAGGCTGGAGTGCAGTGGCATGATCTCAGCTCACTGTAACCTCCGCCTCCTGGAATTAGCCAATTCCCCAGCCTCAGTTTATTGAGTAGCTGAGACTACAGGCTGGCACCACCACATCCAGCTAATTTTTGTATTTTTAGTAGAGATGGGGTTTTACCATGTTGGCCAGGCTGGTCTTGAACTCCTGGCCTCAAGTGATCTGCCCACCGTGGCCTCCCAAAGTTCTGGGATTACAGACATAAGTCACCTGCACCAAGACTGTGCTGAACATTCTACCTGTAATGGCACACTGGACTCTCAAGGCTCTATCTACAATGATGCTATGATGTCATTAGCTTGAATCCCATTATCTTACATGGAGAGTTGGATTAATTTTTTTCTAAAGCATTGTACATTCCCACACTGGAGTTTATATTCTACTTTTCCATTGGCTGAAGTAGTCTTTTGTGTTTGGTCTTACAGAAAGCAGCCCTGGACTGTACAACTGCTGGCTGGGGATCATGTACTTTCATTGGGGTAGCTCCTGGCAGCAAAGGATTGACTATTTTTCCAGAGGAGCTAATAGTCGGCCGTACTATAAATGGAACATTCTTTGGTGGTGAGGTTTTTTTTTCTTCATTGCTTTAAATTTTCTTCACTGTGGTACTGAAATTCTTAGAGTGAAGATTATTGAAAGGAAATAAAAATAATTTATTCAAACATTGAGTGCCTAGAGCTTATCCAAAGGCTACATAAAAACTATTAATTACTTATAAGTAAAGAATTTATATAAAAAGGTAACTAATTTGCGAATTGAAATTTAACTTGCATTTGAATGAACCAACATAAAGAAACAAAAAGTAAACATTGACCTAATTGAGGTAATTTCTTATCTAGAGCAGAAAATAATCTTGAATTTTTCTTATAAAGAAAATTTTTAAAATAGACATAAGTACAGAAAATTAAAGATGGAAGGAGTTTAATCTATTTGAAGCAACCCAAATCTGACATAATAATTCCATTTGTTCAGTAAATGCTGATTAAACTACTTTGTGTCAAGTGCCATGTCTTTATTTTGCATTTTGTCCACATTACAGGTTGGAAAAGTGATTCTATCCCAAAGCTGGTCACCGACTATAAAAATAAGAAATTCAATCTGGATGCATTGGTGACCCACACCCTGCCTTTTGACAAACTAAATGAGGCATTTGACCTAATGAACCAAGGAAAAAGGTACATTACCAATAGATGATTGAATGGTTTAAAAAACATTTACAATGATTCTATTTTTATTTGACATTAAGAACTAACCAGCTTGTTTTTTCTGACATTTTCTACTTCCCAGGTACTAAATGTGTTTAAAAGATTAAAGAGTGGCCATTTGGTGGTGAATGGAGGGGGAGGGGGAACTTCCATTTTAATAACACACATCTGTACACTGTTACAATATAGAGTCGTGGTATAAATTAATACATATTTCCCTTCCACAAACCATTGACCCAGTTGGGGCTGCTCCCTAGAAAGAGAGGTTTCTGTACAGTATAATGTTAGATACCTCTGGTACAGTGTAACCCTGAGTTGAGCACCATTGTGTTCTTCAGTGTGACACAGAGTGCCTATCCCAGACCCTTCACAATCAGAATTAGGTGAAAACCATTGCTACATGAGCAGAGAGTGGCAGGGATCAGACGTGTAAAGGATGCTCCAACTGTCTCATTCTCCTGCTTTGTCATGGAGTTCCTATAAGATACCTTCTGATCCACTATTTTAGTTATATAGTGCTCCCATGTCAGGAATCCCAGGAACTGATGTATAGAAATGTTCCACCTAGAAGATTCCTAGGGGTTTATAAGACTAGGATCAATGATTTCAGGTAAAATGTTCAAGCATAACCTTGATCAATAGAAAGAAAAGTCAAAAACATTAGGAACAATGTTACATAGAGGAGATGCAGGACAAAGAAGAAATGAAAAGAGAGGACACAACAAAAGAGAGGAGGAAAAGGCTAAAGTAAAATTAAAATGACTGGGATTTGGGCTGGGCGTGGTGGCTCATGCCTGTAATCCCAGCACTTTGGGAGGCCAAGGCAGGTGGACCACCTGAGGTCAGAAGCTCGAGACCAGCCTAGCCAACATGGTGAAACCCCGTCTCTACTAAAAATACAAAATGGTGGTACATTCCTGTAATCCCAGCTACTCAGGAGGCTGAGGCAGGAGAACCGGGGAGGCATAGACTGTGGTGAGCCAAGATAACACCACTGCACTCTAGCCTGAGCAACAAGAACAAAACTCCATCTCAAAAAAAAAAAAAAAAAAAAAAAAAAAAAAAAAAAAAAAAACTGAAGCAGGGAAAAATGTTGCAGAAGAAGAAGACAGTTTCATGGTACGAGGACCCAGACTACTTCTTGGGGAAGAAACCTGAGGAAATATCCCCACTGGTGTTAACTCCCCAATTTGCAAATATGTTAGTCACAACATATTAAAAGGAAGTTCAATAAAAAGAAAAGAAAATATAAGCATTATTTTTTAAGCTACACCATGTAAAATTAGTGTATAAGCCCTGCAATATTTTATACAATCTCAATATCCCCATAAAGAATATTCCCCAAGTTAGAAGTTAAAAGTTGGATTGGGGTTTGAGGCCTTACACCCTTGTACTCATATCTTCTAACAGAAACCTTTTCTCCTTGAGTTCTCTATTATGAAATACACCCATAAGGAATGCTAAGTGTCAGCCAGGTGGAAAATGCTGCATTACTTTATGGGCAAGTCTCCCATATTCTCCAAGGAGGCTTCCCTGGTAATCAGCCTAGGAGTAGACACCAGAGTGAGGCCTCCTGCTCCTTCTCTGGCCCACTGAGAATACCACCTGACTGCCCAGACAGATGGAAAGGTGGCACTGGGGAAGGCAGAGGTTGGGCCTCCTCAGGTGTGTCCACCATGTGGGCACAGGAAGCACAAGAGAGGGCAGGCCCTCCTACCACCCAACTGCAAAGAAGCAAGGGAACGGAGGGAAGAGGATGAAATACAATGACTGAGTGGGCTATTGAGGTGCAGTGACCCTGCCCCAGAGTGAGGACAGTATACAGAAGTTCTCCTTCCACAGGTAGAGGTAGTTTCCAGTCCTGGGTGAAGAAAACACTTATGCGTAGCACCCTGCTAATAGTAGGGATTCCACAGCTTCAGCAGTAATGTCTGAGATAAGGACTGCTCTGTCCTTGAGGCTTATCCTCCTCTTTGCGTCTACATATTGGAGTTATCCAGGAATAAGAACATCAGGGTTCCCAAAAAGTAGCATCCCAACACACCAGCTTTCATGCCCACTCCCTCTTTCGATGCTCAACTTTGCCCTCAGCTATAGAAAATCCAAGAGCAGTGACTATTCCAAAACTAAAACTTTATTCCCTCCTTAGTACATTCTAATTCTCCTCAACAGCACCAATAAGCAACAAGGACACTGTCTAACATGAGTGAGGGTCCTCAATTTCCTCCCAGTTTCCTAGCACATGTATAAAATATTATTAACACCATGAATGGAAGAGGATGATGGGATAAAAAAAATTAGGCTTAATACTTAGATGTCTATAAAGGAAGACCAGATCCTGAAATGAAAAAGCAAAACTTACTTGTGAGCTTTGGTTAAATTTATAATGAAAATTATATTTATTAATGTTTTATTGTTATTAACAGCATCAGAACAATCCTGACCTTTTGAAGATGCCAGGAGCACCTTGGATACTGTCTGATTGAATGCGAGCCTGTCTGGTTAATTAATTATCTGATCTGATGAACCAAGGAAAGCCATGAGCTTAAACAAATATTTACATTTCATATGGTAACAAAAAAGAGCTTTAAATATTATAGCCTTTGTACCCATTACATGTTAATATTACCTATGTTAAATAATAATAACTAGTGTTTATTAATAGAATGATATGATCTTTACAAATTGTTTAAAATTAGTTCTGTGAAGGTGAAAGTGGGGATTGAAGAGATAATAAATAAAACTAGATTGGCCACATGTTTATAATTTTTTTAGATTGGGTAATTAATACATGGAGTTTCATTATACTTTTCTCTCCACTTTTGTCTATGTTAAAAATTTTCTGGGAGCTAAATGATGAGAACACATGGACACATGAAGGGGAACAACACACTCTGGAGCCTATTGAGGTTGGAGAGTTGGGGAGAGAGCATCAGGAAGAAGAGCTAATGGATGCTGGGCTTCATAACTGGGTGATGAGATGATCTGTGCAGCAAACCACCATGGCACATGTTTATCTATGTAACAAAACTGCACATCCTGCACATGTATCCTGGAACTTAATAAAAGTTGGAAATTAAAAAGAAAAATGAATAAGATCTAGTATTTGATAGCACAACAGGGAGACTATGGTCAATAGTAATTTAATTGTACATTTTAATATGACTAAAAGAGTATAATGAATTGTTTGTATACAAAGGATAAATGCTTGAGGGGATAGACACCCCATTTTACATGATGTGATTATTACATATTGCATACCTATATCAAAACATCTCATGTACCTCATAAATATATACACCTACTAATATCCACAAAAATTAAAATAGAAATTTTTTAAATAAAAATAAAGAAAAAAAGATTTTCTACAATAAGATTTTTACTTGAAAAAAATCACTATATTTCATATATATGTGTACATATATAAACTACACATAAAAATATATATAGTAATTTTTGTGATCATGTTTGTATATATATGTTAAAATATACACACATATACACATATATATACATAAAACACTATTATATAATTTTTGCTCCAATAAGGCACAAGCTACTTTTTAAAAATAAGTTGCTAAATAATTTTCTTTTTAACATCTGTTAATTTCTTTTCTCTTAGCGCCACTCTATCATTTAACTGAAATCATATGTAAGGAGATATCAGAATCTAGTTAAGTGAATATTTTTTTTTACCATGAATATTTCACACAATGGATGTTTTATTATTTATATTATTGATTTTTTTAAAGTCAGCGATCCTCAAAATTGAGCACCTTCCACTCAATTTAACAGAGGTGAGCTGTCTGGTATATTGCTGGGAGCACTTCTGGCACCTGATTTTCCTTCACTGTTTGCTGTCTTAGATAAGCCATATGGCATGTTTGATGAAAGGGTTGATTTTAAAGGAGGTCGTCCCCATTTTGACTTCTGCCTCTACTCATCCCTGTTTTCATCCTTTTCACTATCTTCTTTATTTTTAGCTTTTTTCTTTGGTCCACCTTTGTCCAAAGGCCAGATTATTCTGTCAGCCTTCACCCATGCATCATACCTGACATTCCATCCATAGTGTACCAAATATAAACTTCTCCGTCATCAATTTCAGTGCTTTTAATACTGGCTTCATAATTCTGAGTCTTCCCTCGTCCATATTTTACTTTCACTTTGGTTCCTGTTAGGCAGGGTTCCATGTCTTCCTCATCTTCTTCTCCTTCAGAGTCACGCTTGCTTTCAGTTTCTTCCGTCTCTTGGCTTTTCTCTTCCTCTTCATCTGCGTCTTTGTCAGAATCCTCCTGTTTTTTAATTTTCTTCTCTTTTTGCTTTGGTGTATTTTTTCTCCCCAGTAGTAGCTCATTTTCTTTTTTTTCTGTAGTTTCACAGTCATCATCTACATCCTTATTTTCTGTATCATTATCTTTTAATTTGTCCTCTGTTTTCTCTTCTTCAATTTCCTTTTTAATAGAATTTACATCTGAAGCAATTCTTCTTTGTCCCCTCGGAGACTTTAATTCTATCTCTTCTCTTTTGCTTTCACTGTCTGAATCAATATTTTCCTCAGGTTCACTCTTCACTTCTGTTAAAGGCATTTCTTGATCTAATTTGAGAGCCTCTTCCATTGATTCTTCTAAGTCTTTTTTTTCCTCTTTTACTTTTGGTTCATGGTGATGAATTGTTCTGAATTGAATATCTGCTGAACGGCAGTACTTCTCAAAACCATAGAGATACTTTCTATAAGCAGTTTTTACATTGTAGGAAGCAGCTGACTTCAAAATGGAATGCCAAGGTGCATATAAATTTGCTTCCATATAGCACCACTATCAATATTGTCATATCCACCCTGATGATAAGCCAGTCTGAACAGTTTGAAGAGACTGAGATCTTTACAGCCCAAAACAGGCGGTACATTGATTGAAGTACCTCTGTCTTCCATAAGCTTATAAAGCTGCTGGAGGAAGCTGTCCCTCTCTTCAGGATCAAGTTCTTCCTCAGGAATTTACTATTTTATAGCCACTCTCTGCAACTTTCTACAAAGCTCTTTTTACCAAGTGAATATTTTAAAAAGAAAAAAAGCATCTCTACACTCTCAAATTTCTATCTCTATAACACAACTGCCCTTTCATCTTTAATAATTTTTTTCTTCAACTTTTAAGTTCTGGGGTATGTGTGCAGGATGCACAGGTTTGTTACATAGGTAAATGTGTCCCATGGTGGTTTCCTGCACAGATCAACACATCACTTAGGTATTAAGCCCAGCATCCTTTAGCTATTCTTCCTGATGCTCTCCCTGCCCATGCCCGCCACAACTGACCCCAGTGTGTGTTGTTTCCCCCCATGTGTTCATGTATTCTCATTGTTCAGTTCTCACTTATAAATGAGAACATGATATTTGTTTTTCTGTCCCTGCATTAGTTTGCTGAGGATTAGGACTTCCAGCTCCATCTACGTCCCTGCAAATGACATGATTTTGTTCCTTTTTATGGCTGCATAGTATTCCATAGTGCATATGTACTACATTTTCTTTATCCAGTCTATTATTGATGGGCATTTGGGTTGATTCCATGTCTTCACTATTGTGAATGGTGCTGTGATAAACATACACGTGCATGTATCTTTATAACAGAATAATCTATATTCTTTTGGAGATATACTTGGTAATGGGATTACTGGTTCAAATGATATTTCTGCCTCTAGATCTTTGATGAGTCACCACCCTGTCTTCCACAATGGTTGAACTAATTTAAATTTCCACCAACAGTGTGAAAGTGTTCCTTTTTCTCTACAAACTCACCAGCATCTGTTGTTTCTTGACTTTTTAATAATCACCCATTCTGACTGGCATGAGATGGTATCTCATTGTGGTTTTGATTTATATTTCTCTAATCATCAGTGATCTTTAATAATTTTTACAACACATAATGTTGAGCTTAATGATCTGTAATTGGCACTAATTAATGCTACTGATCTGCAACTGACACTAATTAATGCTATTTTCAATCGTCAAGTAAAAGTGACAAAAATTGGTATACTGAAAATAATGTAGTAAGTAAACATTTATAGTTATAAGATTTAACAAATAAAAAGATTTATATAAAAATTGCGAATGAGAGGTTTCAAATTATTATACTCATAGATGTTACAATGAACAGTTTAAAAGAGCCCATTGTCTCAGCCCAAAATCTGAAGCTGATAATAAACTTCAGCAAAGTCTCAGGATACAAAATCAATGTACAAAAATCACAAGCATTCCTATACATCAATAACAGACTAATAGAGAGTCAAATCATGAGCAAACTCCCATTCACAATTGCTACAAAGAGAATAAAATACCTACAAATACAACTAAGAAGGGATGTGAAGGACCTCTTCAAGGAGAACTACAAACCACTGCTCAAGGAAATAAGAGAGGACACAAACAGCTGAAAAAACATTCCGTGCTCATGGTTAGGAAGAATCAATATCATGAAAATGGCCATACTGCCCAAAGTAATTTATAGATTCAACAGTATCCCCATCAAGCTACCAATGACCTTCTTCATAGAACTGGAAAAAAACACCTTATATTTCATATGGAACCAAAACAGAGCCCACACAGCCAAGACAATCCTAAGCAAACAGAACAAAGCCAGAGGCATCATGCTACCTGACTTGAAACTATACTACAAAGCTACAGTAATCAAAACAGCATGGTACTGGTAATAAAACAGAGTTATAGACCAATGGAACAGAACGGAAGCCTCGGAAGCAACGCCACACATCTGCAAACATCTGATCTTTGACAAACCTGACAAAACAAGCAATGGGGAAAGGATTCCCTGTTTAATAAATGGTGTTGGGAAAACTGGCTAGCCATGTACAGAAAGTTGAAACTGGACCCCTTCCTTACACTTTATACAAAAATTAACTCCAGATGGATTAAAGACTTAAACATAAGACCTAACACCATAAAAACCCTTGAAGAAAACCTAGGCAATATCATTCAGGACATAGGCATAGGCAAGGACTTCATGACTAAAACACCAAAAGCAATGGCAACAAAAGGCAAAATAGGCAAATGGAATCTAATTAAACTTAAGAACTTCTGCGCAGCAAAAGAAACAGTCATTAGAGTGAACCAGCAACTAAAAGAGTGGGAAAAATTTTTTGCAATCTAGCCATCTGACAAAGGGCTAATATGCAGAATCTACAAAGAACTTAAACAAATTTACAAGAAAAAAAAACATAAAAAACTGGGTGAAGGATATGAACAGACACTTCTCAAAAGAAGACATTTATGCACCCAACAAACGTGAAAAAAAGCCCATCATCACTAGTCATGAGAAAAATACAAATCAAAACCACATTGAGTTATGATCTCATGAAAATTAGAATGGCGATCATTAAAAAATCTGGAGACAATAGATGCTGGAGAGGATGTGGAGAAATAGGAACACTTACACTGTTGGTGGAAGTGTAAATTAGTTCAACTATTGTGGAAGACAGTGTGGCAAGTCCTCAAGGATCTAGAAATAATAAATACCATTTGACCCAGCAATCTCATTATGGGGTATATACCCAAATGATTATAAATCATTCTATTATAAAGATACATGCACATGTATGTTCATTGCAGTACTGTTTACAATAGCAAAGACTTGGAACCAACCCAAATGCGCATCAATGATAGACTGGATGAAGAAAATGTGAATCATACGGAATACTATGCAGCCATAAAAAAGGATGAGTTCATGTCCTTTGCAGGGACATGGATGAAGCTGGAAACCATCATTCTCAGTAAACTGACACAAGAACAGAAAACCAAATACCGTATGTTGTCTCTCATAAGTGGGAGTTGAACAATGAGAACACACAGACACAGGGAGGGGAACCTCACATACTGGGGCCTCTTGAGGGGTGTAGGGGGTGGAGGGATTGGGAAGGAATAACATTAGGAGAGATACCTAATGTAGATGATGGGGGGATGGATGCAGCAAACCACCATGGCATGTGTCTACCTATGTAACAATTCTGCATGACCTGCACATGTACCCCAGAACTTAAAGTATAATTTTAAAAAATAAAAAAAAATTTTCAAAGGACAAGATAGAACCTAAAGGCCCATCAATGATAGACTGGATAAAGAAAATGTGGTACATATACACCATGGAATACTACGCAGCCATAAAAAGGAATGAGATCATGTCCTTGCAGGGACATGGATGCAGCTGGAAGCCATTAATCGCAGCAAACTAATGCAGGAACAGAAAAACAAACACCACATGTTCTAGCTTATAAGTGGGAGCTGTACTGTGAGAATACATGGATATATGGTGGGGAACAGCACACACTGGGGCCTCGACAGGGGGCGGGACGGAGAGTATCAGGAAGAATAGCTAATGGACACTGGTCTTAATACCTAAGTGATGGGTTGATCTGTGCAGCAAACCACCATGGCACATGTTTACCTATGTAATACACATCCTGAACATGTATCCCAGAATTTAAAAGTTCAAGGAAAGAAAAGGATAGATAATAATTTAGATCAGAGTAATAAATACTAGCTTTCACCTTGGACCAGAACTTAAAAGTTGAAGGAAAAAAAAAAAAAAAAACCGTCAGGTAAGATAGATAATTTAGATCAGAGCAATAAAGACTAGCTTTCACCTTGGAGTAATTTCTGAAACCTATCAGTTTACTTTAAAAATTGTTTACCATGTATTGAATTCTGAGAGAAGATAAAGATAAAGATATTGAATCTCTGAAGTTTTGGCTGAGAGGATAGTAACTAATACCTGAAACTAGAAACTTATTTTCTTGCTTAAGATTCTCTCTCATTAGAAATGGAAGCCAGTTACTCTATCTGTAAATGCTTCCTTTGTTGGCATTGTGGGACTAAAATGCACCCCACAGGTTGTTGGTCTTTCTCATGCAATTCCCTATATCAGTTCTTTTCTCTCTCCTCATCCTTTTCCTCCTTTCCTTTTCTTCCGTGAATCCTTACTAGATTCCATTTCAGACCCTCTTTTTCAGATCTTTGCAGCCACAAAGCTGTTCTAATTCTCTGATTTCCTTTGACGCTTAGTGTTTTTATTGAAATCCTATCACATGATGTTTCCATTGCTAGTTTTTCAAGTACATGTTTGTAAGCTCCCTGAAAGCAGAATAATCTTTCAATCCATCTCTCTGTCAGAGATGCTCCATAAATATATGTTGCTTGATAACAAAAGTTTATCCTCATAAGTGTCCAAATAGTTTATATTCACCCTTCTGTATGGAATTTTTCCAAAGTATTTTCTATATTTCCTTTCTTTTCCTAAATAGATAATCCCAAATCTAAGCTTAACAACTCAGAACAGTCATTGTTGAAACAGAAGAGTTCCCTGATCCCCCTCATAGGATGTGTGACAGGGGTGTGACTTGCCTGTTCAGTCACCATTGCTAAAACCCCTGACAGGAGGGGGAACATGCAGATGGGCAGGTGCAGGGGCCATGGCAAGTGCTTTGGGCTCCACCTCGCAGCAGTGTCTAGGGATGGGTGCCAGCAGCCCCAGTGTTACAATCCTTTTTTAGCCTTGCTTTCCACAGACAGTGTGTTAACCAGCTCAGTGGACCCTCTGCCTTTTCACAAGGGCAGAAGGCCAGTGTGACAGTTTTCTGTATCCCAAGCAATTGCCCAGCATCCAGGAAAAATCAGGTTACACACAGACTTGAAGGATGAATGTAGGGTTTTACTGAGTGGTGAAGGTGGTTCTCAGCAGGATGGATAGGGAGCTGGAAGTGGGGATGGAGTGGGAAGATGATCTTGCCCTGGAGTTTGGCTATCCAGAGGCTAACTCATCTCCCACTGCACCCAGCCTAACTCCTCTTGGCATTCAGATGTTCCTCCTCTTCTTTCTTTCTCTGCCATATCATTCTGCCATTCATCTGCTT
The DNA here is from genome assembly GCF_009761245.1 of Sapajus apella. NCBI lineage: Eukaryota > Metazoa > Chordata > Mammalia > Primates > Cebidae > Sapajus > Sapajus apella. The sequence goes on from NW_022437064.1 coordinate 4,060,585, forward strand.
GCCTCCTCATCTCCTCATCTGTTCGTCTGCTTCTGGAACCTGAGGTTCAGGGTTTATATGGGTACAGGATGGCAGGCATACCAGGTCAAAAAGCAACTTTTTGGGCACGAAAATATAAATGCCCATTCCCACTTAACGGCAGAGGTGTCCAGGCTTGAGGGTGGGGGCTTGGCTGGGGAACCACCCTCTTCTATCCAGTATTTCTCTGTCTCCTGTCCATATTAATATGATCATTAATTTTTATGCTAAATTGTGATTCAGTAGTCCCAGTCTCTCCCTCTTGCCTCCCTCTCTCCCTTCTTCCCTCCTTCCCTCTCTGTCTCTCTGTCTCTCTCTCTCAGCAGTCACTGCTATAGTAAATGTCCCTGTCTCTATCAGTCTTCTAAATTTCATATCTAGTTCTGCAATTTAAAAAAAAATCTGATTATCCCTGGCAAAGGTGTTAGAATTATTTATAAAATCAAAGGGGCTGAGCAAGGTGGCTCACATCTGTAATTCCAACCCTTTGGGAGGCTGAGGCAGGACAATAGCTTAAGTGCAGGTATTTCTAGCCTGGGGAGCATAGCAAGACCTTGTTTCTACTAAAAATAAAAGTAAAATTAAAAAATAGCTGGGAATGTCAGCAAGTGCCTGTAGTCCTAGCTACTTGAAAGGCTGAGCTGGAAGAAGGATCACTTGAGCCCAGGAGATCGAGGCTGCAGTGACCTGTGATCGCACCACTGTACTCCAGCCTGGGTGACAGAGCAAGACTGCCTCAGAAACAAAAATAAAACTGAGAAACCCCAGAGTGAGATGTATGGAGTTTAGGGCTTCACCTCCATCATTCCTTCAGCAATGGAGGCTTTTTTTTCTCATCTATGCACCAGTTGAAACTCCTAGTAATGTATAGTATAATTTTTTTGTATTGTTTGTTGTTGTTGTTTAAGACAGAGTCTCTGTCACCCAGGCTGCAGTGCAGTGGCACTATCTCTGCTCACTGCAATCTCTACCTCCCAGGCTCAAGTGATTCTCCTGCCTCAGGCTCCCAAATAGCTGGAATTACAGGCATGTGCCACCACCCCCCAGTTAATTTTCATATTTTTAGTAGAGACAGGGTTTTGTCATGTTGCCCAGGCTGGTCTCAAACTCCCGGCTTCAGGCGAACTGCCTGCCTTGGCCTCCCAAAGTGCTGGGAATACAGGCATAAGCCACCACATCTGGCCTATAGTATATTTTTCAAAATGCACACCACATGCCTAAGTTGCTCAAATATCTCTCTCAAAATGAGGAATGAATGCTGAATCTCCATATGATATTCCAGAGACAACAAAAATTATGCATCAGTGATGCCGTTGGCAATATGTAGAAAGCCTCCACTTAAGAACTACACTTCAAATGCATTTTTAAAAGTCTGTAAACTACTGACAGTTGTCCACTTTTCCTGAGTATTCTGATATTCACTCTTCACTTAAAGAATATTGCTTTTTGAAAGACTAGGGGCAAGACAAATTAAAATATTTCAAGGGAGTTAAGCCAGTGAAAGAAAACTGGAGTGGAACATGACCCCTACAAAGAAAAAACAGAAAGTGGTATTTTAAAGGTTTGATGGATGATCTACCTTCCCTGGTTCTAAACATTTCATCAGAATTACTGCTCCCCCTCCCCCAATGCTCTGGACCAAATGGAAATCTGTCCAAGGCACATAAGCCATGGACCGTCAGTATGTTAAAGATCAATAAATTTTCAGGAACAAAAATTATATTGCTCAGCATAAGAAGACACATGGGAAGATGGCCGAATGGGAACAGCTCCAGAGTGCAGTTCCCAGAAAGAACAACACAGAGGGTGAGTGCCCACCACATTTCCAAACAAATTTTCACTGCCCACAGACCAGGAGATTTCTGGGCTGAAAAGTGCCACAAGTTTTCAGCATGGCGCTTTAAAGCCAGTGCCGGCTTGGTGCACAGAAACTCACACAAATCTGGGCAGCCGTTTCCACTGGCACCTGGAACACCTGGGAGACACAGCCATGCATTCAACTGAAAGGGAGAGGGCAGAGACAGGGAGCCAGGCAATCTGGCTCGCAGGAACCACCCCCACCAAACAAGCAATCTGAAATGCTCTGGGTTGAGAGTTTCCCAGCAAGCTCAGCTGGACCCAGGATGGTCCAGCTCAGTGGGGGGAAGGCCGACCACCACTATCGAGGCAGTCCCCCACTACCGAGGCAGTTCACACAGCAGCTGGGCATAGCCTGAGGCAGCTCAGCAACGCCTCTGCTGGCAGAGTGTGATTAGACTACTCCATGCAGGGCAGGGTATCTATGAAAAAATGCAGCACCATGACAGGAATGTATAAAGCCAACCTTCCTAGGACAGAGAACCTGGAAAAAGAGGTAGTTCTGAGTTCCGCTGCAGCAGACTTAAAAGTACCTGCCCAGCATCTCTGCACGGAATGGTGGAGCTCCCAGTACAGCACTTGAGCTCCTATAAGGGAGAGACTGTCTCCTCAAGCAGGTCCCCGACCCCCATATACCCAAAGAGACACCTCATAAAGGAGAGCTCAGGCCGATATCTGGCAGGTACCCTTCTGAAGATAACAGAAGAAGAAACCAGCAGCAACCCTTACTGTTCTGCAGCCCCCATGGCTAATCCCCAGGCAAGCAGGTCTTGAGTGGACCTCCAGCTGTCCTGCAGCAGAGGGGCCTGACTGTTAGAAGAAAAACTAAGAAACAGAAAGAAATAACTTCATCATCAACAAAAAGGAAATCTACTCCAAGACCCCATCCAAAAGTAACCAACTACAAAGACCACAGGTAGATAAAGGCACTAAGATGCGAAGAAACCAGCACAAAAAGGATGAAAACAACAAAATCCAGAATGCCTCTCCTCCTCCAAAGGATCACAACTCATCACCAGCTAGGGATCAAAGATGGAAGGAGAATGAATCTGATGAATTGACAGAAACAAGCTTCAGAAGGTGTGTAAAAACAAACTTCTGAGAGCTAAAAGAACATGTGCTAAGAAACTAAGAACTTAGAAAAAAGGTTAGATGAGATGCTAACTAGAATAAACAGCTTAGAGAAGAATATAAACGACTCAATGGAGCTGAAAACCACAGCATGAGAACTTCACGAAGCATACACAAGTTTCAATAGCCAAATTGACCAAGCAGAAGAAAGGATATCAGAGATTGAAGATAAACTTAATGGAATAAAATGAAAGGCAAGAATAGAGAAAAAAGAGTGAAAAGAAATAAACAAAGCCTCCAAGAAATATGGGATTATGTGAAAAGACCTAATCTACGTTTGAGAGGTGTACCTGAATGTGATGGAGAGAATGAATCCAAGCTGGAAAACACTTGGATATTATCCAGGAGAATTTCCCTAACCTAGCAAGCCAGGCCACCATTCAAATCCAGGAAATATAGAGAACACCACAAAGATATTTCTCAAGAAAAGGAACCCAAAGGCACATAATTGTCAGATTCACCAGGGTTGAAATGAAGGAAAAAATGCTAAGGGCAGCAAGAGAAAAAGGTCAGGTTACCCACAAAGGGAAGCCCATCAGACTCACAGTGGATCTCTCTGCAGAAACCCTACAAGCCAGAAAAGAGTGGGGACCAATATTCAACATCCTTAAAGAAAAGAACTTTCAACCTAGAATTTCATATCCAGCCAAACTAAGCTTCATAAGTGAAGGAGAAAGAAAATCCTTTACGTAGAAGCAATTGCTGAGAGACTTCATCACCACCAGGCCTGCCTCACAAGAGCTCCTGAAAGCAGCACTAAACAAGAAAAGGAACAACCAATAGCAGCTACTCTAAATACATATCAAATGATAAAGACCATCGACACAATGAAAAAAATGTGTCAACTAACAGGCAAAACATCCAGCTAGCATAAAAATGGCAGGGTCAAATTCACAAATAACAATATTAACCCTAAATGTAAATGGGCTAAATGCTCCAATCAAAAGACAGACTGGCAAACTGGATAAAAGGTCAAGATGCATCAGTGTGCTGTATTCAGGAAACCCATCTCACGTGCAAGGACACACATAGGCTCAAAATAAAGGGATGGAGGAAGATTTATCAAGCAAATGGAGAGCAAAAAAAAGCAGGAGTTGCAATCCTAGCCTCTGATAAAATAGACTTTAAACCAACAAAGGTCAAAAGAGACAAAGAAGGGCATTACATAATGGTAAAAGGTTCAATACATCAAGAAGAGCTAATGATCCTAAATATATATGCACCCAATACAGGAGCACCCAAGTACATAAAGCAAGTTCTTAATTACCTAAAAAGAGACTTAGACTCCCACACAGTAACAGTGGGAGACTTTAACACTCCACTGTCAATATTAGACAGATCAACGAGACAGAAAATTAACAAGGATATCTAGGACTTGAACTCAGATCTGGACCAAGTGGACCTAATTGACCTCTACAGAAATCTCCACCCCAAATCCACAGAATATACATTCTTCTCAGCACCACATTGCACCTACTCTAAAACTGACCGCATAATTGGAAGCAAAGCATTCCTCAGCAAATGCAAAAGGACGGAAATCACAATAAACAGTCTCTCAGACCACAGGGCAATCAAATTCAATCTCAGTATTAAGAAACTGACTCAGAACCGCACAGCTTCATGGAAACTGAACAACTGGCCCCTGAATGTTGACTGGATAAACAACAAAAAATATCTCAAGATATTTCTTGAGAAATATCTTTGTGGTGTTCTCTATATTTCCTGGATTTGAATGGTGGCCTGGCTTGCTAGGTTAGGGAAATTCTCCTGGATAATATCCAAGTGTTTTCCAGCTTGGATTCATTCTCTCCATCACATTCAGGTACACCTCTCAAACGTAGATTAGGTCTTTTCACATAATCCCATATTTCTTTATTTATGAAGGCAGAAATAAAGATGTTCTTTGAAACCAATGAGAACGAAGACACAAGTTACCAGAACCTCTGGGATGCATTTAAAGCAGTGTCTAGAGGGAAATTTATAGAAATAAATACCAACATGAGAAGTGATGAAAGATCTAAAATAGACATCCTATCATCAAAATTGAAAGAGCTAGAGGAGCAAGATCAAAAAAACTCAAAAGCTAGCAGAAGACAAGAAATAACTAAGATCAGAGCAGAAATGAAGGAGATAGAGAAACAGAAAAACCCTTCAAAAAAATCAACAAATCCAGGAGCTGGTTTTTTGAAAAGATCAATTAAATAGACAGACCACTAGCCAGATTAATGAAAATGAAAATGGAGAAGAATCAAATAGATGCAATAAAAAACGATAAAGGGGATATCACCACGGATTCCACAGAAACACAAACTACAATCAGAGATTACTGAAAAAAAACTCTGTGCAAACAAACCAGTAAAGCTGGAAGAAATGGATAAATTCCTGGACACTTGCATCCTCCGAAGCCTAAACCAGGAAGAAGTTGAAACCTTGAATAGACCAATAATGAGGGCTGAAGTTGAGGCAGCAATTAATAGCCTACCAACCAAAAACAGTCCAGGTACAGAAGGGTTCACAGCTGAATTCTACCAGACGTACAAGCAGGAGCTGGTACCATTCCCTCTGATACTATTCCAAACAACCAAAAGAGGGAATCCTTCCCAAACCACTTTATGAGACCAACATCATCCTGATACCAAAACCCAGCAGAGACTCAACAAGAAAAGAAAACTTCAGGCCAATATCCATGATGAACATAGATGCAAAAATCTTCAATAAAATACTGACAAGCCAATTGCAACAGCACATCAAAAAGCTTATCCACCATGATCAAGTAGGCTTCACCCCGGGGATGCAAGGCTGGTTCAACATACTCAAGTCTATAAACGTAATTCACCACATAAACAGAACCAAAGACAAAAACCACATGATTATCTCAATTGATGCAGAGAAGGCCTTTGACAAAATTCCACAGCCCTTTATGCTAAAAACCCTCAATAAGCTAGGTATTGACAGACCGTATCTCAAAATAATAAAAGCTATTTACGACAAACCAAGAGCCAATATCATACTGAATGGCAAAAACTGGAAGCATTCGCCTTGAAATGTGGCACTAGACGAGGATGCCCTCTCTCACCACTCCTATTCAATATAGTACTAGAAGTTCTAGCCAGAGCAATCAGGCAAGAAAAAGAAATAAAGGGTATTCAAATAGGAAAGGAGGAAGTCAAATTGTCTCTATTTGGAGACAACATGATTGTATATCTAGAAGACCCCATCGTCTCAGCCCCAAATCTCCTGAAACTGATAAGCAACTTCAGCAAAGTCTCGGGATACAAAATCAATGTGCAAAAATCACATGCATTCCTATACAGTAATAACAGACTTAAAGAGAGCCAAATCAAGAACAAACTTCCGTTCACAATTGCCACAAAGAGAATAAAATACCTAGGAATACAACTAACAAGGAACGTAAAGGACCTCTTCAAGGAGAACTACAAGCTACTGCTCAACGAAATAAGAGAGAACACAAACAGATGGAGAAACATTCCATGTTCATGGTTAGGAAGAATCAACATTATGAAAATGGCCACACTGCCCAAAGTAATTTACAGATTCAATACCATCCCCATCAAGCTACCAATGACCTTCTTCGCAGAACTGGAAAAAACCACCTTAAACTTCATATGGAACCAAAAGAGAGCCTGCATAGCCAAGTCAATTCTAAGCAAAAAGAACAAAGTGGGAGGCATCACACTACCGGACTTCAAACTATACTACAAGGCTACAGTAATCAAAACAGCATGGTACTGGTACCAAAACAGAGATATAGACCAATGGAACAGAACAGAGTTCTCGGAGGCAACGCAACAGATCTACAACCATCTGATCTTTGACAAACCAGACAAAAACAAGCAATGGGGAAAGGATTCCCTGTTTAATAAACTGTGTTGGGAAAACTGGCTAGCCATGTGCAGAAAGCAGAAACTGGACCCCTTCCTGACACCTTACACTAAAATTAACTCCAGATGGATTAAAGACTTAAACAGAAGACATAACACCATAAAAACCCTAGAAGAAAATCTAGGCAAAACCATTCAGGACATAGGTGTAGGCAAGGACATCATGACCAAAACACCAAAAGCATTGACAACAAAAGCCAAAATAGACAAATGGGACCTAATCAAACTCCACAGCTTCTGCACAGCAAAAGAAACAGTCATTAGAGTGAATCGGCAACCAACAGAATGGGAAAAAATTTTTGCAGTTTACCCATCTGACAAAGGGCTGATATCCAGAATTTACAAAGAACTAAAACAGATTTACAAGAAAAAAACTAACAAGCCCATTCAAAAGTGGGCAAAGGATATGAACAGATACTTTACAAAGGAAGACATACATGAGGCCAAGAAACATATGAAAAAATGCTCATCATCACTGGTCATCAGAGAAATGCAAATCAAAACAACATTGAGATACCATCTCATGCCAGTTAGAATGGCGATCATTAAAAAATCTGGAGACAACAGATGCTGGAGAGGATGTGGAGAAATAGGAACACTTTTACACTGTTGGTGGGAGTGTAAATTAGTTCAACCATTGTGGAAGACAGTGTGGCGATTCCTCAAGGACCTAGAAATAGAAATTCCATTTGACCCAGCAATCCCATTACTGGGTATATATCCAAAGGATTACAAATCGTTCTACTATAAGGACACGTGCACACGAATGTTCATTGCAGCACTGTTTACAATAGCAAAGACCTGGAACCAACCCAAATGCCCATCGACGATACACTGGATAGGGAAAATGTGGCACATATACACCATGGAATATTATGCAGCCATCAAAAACGATGAGTTTGTGTCCTTTGTAGGGACATGGATGAACCTGGAAGCCATCATTCTCAGCAAACTGACAGAAGAGCAGAAGATCAAACACCACATGTTCTCGCTCATAGGCGGGTGTTGAACAATGAGAACACATGGACGCAGGGAGGGGAGCACTACACACTGGGGTCAGTTGGGGGGAAATAGGGGAGGGACAGTGTGGGGTGGGGTGTTGGGGAGAGATAGCAAGGGGAGAGATGCCAGATGTAGGTGATGGGGAGGAAGGCAGCAAATCACACTGCCACAGGTGTACCTATGCAACAATTTTGCATGTTCTTCACATGTGCCCCAAAACCTAAAATGCAATAAAATAAATAAATGGGAAAAAAAAAATATTGGCAAACCACTTGCAACAGCACATCAAAAATCTTATCCACCATGATCAAGTAGGCTTCATCCTGGGGAAGCAAAGCTGGTTCAACATACACAAGTCTATAAACACAATTCACCACATAAACAGAACCAAAGACAAAAACCACATGATTATCTCAACAGATGCAGAGAAGGCCTTTATGCTAAAAATTCAACAGCCCTTTATGCTAAAAACTCTCAATAAATGAGGTATCAAAGGAACATATCTCAAAATAATCAAATCTATTTATGATAAACCTACAGCCAATATCATACTGAATGGGCAAAAACTAGAAGCATTCCCTTTGAAATCCGGCACTAGACAAGGATGCCCTCTCTCACCACTCCTTCCAATATGGTATTGGAAGTTCTAGCCAGAGCAATCAGGCAAGAAAAAGAAATAAAGGGTATTCAGTTAGGAAAGGAGGAAGTCAAATTGTCTCTATTTGCAGATGACATGATTGTATATTTAGAACACATCATCATGTCAGCCTAAAACCTCCTTAAACTTATAAGCAACTTCAGCAAAGCCTCAGGATACAAAATCAATGTGCAGAAATCACAAGCATTTCTATACATCAATAACAGACTAACAGAGAACCAAATCATGAGCAAACTCCCATTCACAATTGCTACAAACAGAATAAAATACCTAGGAATACAATTAACAAAGGATGAATACAACTAACAAAGTTCTCTTCAAGGAGAACTATAAACCACTGCTCAAGGAAATATCAGAGGACGCAAACAGATGGAGAAACATTCCATGATCATGCTTAGGAAGAATCAATATTGTTAAAATGGCCATACTGCCTAAAGTAATCTATAGATTCAACGCTATCCCCATCAAGCTACCAATGACCTTCTTCACAGAACTGAAAAAAACCACCTTAATCTTCATATGGAACCAAAGCAGAGCCTCCATAACCAAGACAATCCTAAGCAAAAAGAACAAAGCCAGAGGCATCAAGTTACCTGATTTCAAACTATCTTACAAGTCCACAGGAATCAAAACAGTGTGGTACTGGTACCAAAACAGAGATATAGACCAATGGAACAGAACAGAGGCCCTGGAGGCAGCACCACACATCTACAACCACCTGATCTTTGACAAACCTGACAAAAACAAGCAATGGGGAAAGGATTCCCTGTTTAATAAATGGTGCTGGGGGAAATGGCTAGCAGTGTGCAGAAAGCAGAAACTGGACCCCTGACACCTTATACTAAAATTAACTCCAGATGGATTAAAGACTTAAACAGAAGACCTAACACCATAAAAATCCTCGAAGAAAATCTAGGCCAAACCATTCAGGACATAGGCACAGGCAAGGACTTCATGACTAAAACACCAAAAGCATTGGCCACAAAAGCCAAAATAGACAAATGGGACCTAATTAAACACCAGAGCTTCTGTACAGCAAAAGAAACAATAATTAGAGTTAACCAGCAACCAACAGAATGGGAAAAAATTTTTGCAATCCAGCCATCTGACAAAGGGCTAATATCCAGACTCTACAAAGAACTAAAACAAATTTACAAGAAAAAAACAAACAAACCCATTCAAAAGTGGGCGAAGGATATGAACAGTCACTTCTCAAAGAAGACATATATTAGGGCAACAAACATATGAAAAAATGCTCATCATCACTGATTATTAGAGAAATGCAAATCAAAACTACATTGAGATACCACCTCACACCAGTTAGAAAGGCGATCATTAAAAAATCTGGAGACAACAGATGCTGGAGAGGATGTAGAGAAATAGGAACACTTTTACACTGTTGGTGGGAGTGTAAACTAGTTCAACCATTGTGGAAGATAGTGTGGTGCTTCTTCACAGACCTAGAAATAGAAATTCCATTTGACCCAGCAATCCTATTACTGGGTATATACCCAAAGGATTGTAAATCATTCTATTATAAAGACACATGCACACGTATGTTCATAGTGGCACTGTTTACAATAGCAAAGACCTGGAACCAACCCAAATGCCCATTGACGATAGACTGGAAAAGGAAAATGTAGCACATATACACCATGGAATACTATGCAGCCATAAAAAATGATGAGTTTGTGTCCTTTGTAGGGACATGGATGAATCTGGAAACCATCATTCTCAGTAAACTGACACAAGAACAGAGATTCAAACACCACGTGTTCTTACTCATAGGCAGGTGATGAACAGTGAGAACACATGGACAAACAGAGGGGAGCATCACACACTGGGGTCTGCTGGGGGGCAAGGAAGGGACAGTGTGGGGGTCGGGAGGTCAGGGAGGGATAACATGGGGAGAAATGCCAGAAGTAGATGACGGGGGGATGGAGGCAGCAAACCACATAGTCATGTGTATACCTATGCAACAATCCTGGATGATCTGCATATGTACCCCAGAACCTAAAGTACAATTAAAAAAAAAAAAAGAAAGAAGGCACATGGGTCTAAGTAAACAAAAAACTTATTTTTTTGGTCTGAAATTATTACAGATCTTTAAAAACACTACTTAATGAAGTGCACAATAGCTGAATTTAGAAGGCAATACATTCACAGTATATTCCTCTGAGAAGAAAAAGTAATACAGTTTTAAGATATATTTACTATGCCTTCAAACCTTGCTTTACAAATGCTACTACAAATGCTACTATAGTGCCCTCTAGTGTTTTCTTTTTTTACGTTCTTTCCATCTGCTAATTTCTATTTTCCTTGAGAAAAAGAATTCACACAGAGACTAATAGCATCTTTCACTTATATCACAGTTGACAATTAAGTATTTTCATATGTATTATTTCATCTGATCAGCTTCTTGAAGCCAGGACTACTTTCATATTCTTTGAGAGGCTTGCAGAGAGCAGGCCTCCAGCAATGCACCTTGTGAAGCAGGCAGGGCAGAATTTATTAACTTTATTGAATGAATCCTGTGTTACAGGGAAAACAGGCACTATTTTTCTTACTGGTTTATGAGAATCATAGCACCTGCAAACCGAACATTATCTTAAGGATGAATGGGAACAGTAGGAAAACATCTATGTTCTTAGGGGATACTTGCTGAAGAAGATGGGGTGAATTTCATGAATTTTCCAACTTTCAAACAGTTCATCAAAAAGTGTGTGTGTGTGTGTGTGTGTGTGTGTGTGTGTGTGTGTGTGTGAAAATAAATGTGGCAAAAAATATTAATTGGTACACCTTGGTGAAGGACATAGAGAATTTTATTGTCCTATATTTTAAATTCTGAAATCTTGAAACTTTTCAAAGTAAAAAGTTGGGTGAAGAAAGATGGATGGTTTCCCAACCCAAATGCCCATTAATAATAGACTGGACAAGGCAAATGTGGCACATATACACCACGGAATACTGTGCAGCCATAAAAAACGATGAGTTTGTGTCCTTTGTAGGGACATAGATGAATCTGGAAACCATTCTCAGCGAACTGACACAAGAACAGAAAAACAAACCCCATATGTTCTCACTCATAGGCGGGTGTTGAACAATGAGAACACATGGACACAGGGAGTGGAGCATCACACACTGGGGTCTGTTGAGGGGGACTAGAGGAGGGACAGTGCAGGGTAGGGAGGTTAGGGAGTGATAACACAGGAGAAATGCCAGATATAAGTGATGGGGGGGATGGGGGCAACAAACCACATTACCATGTGTGTACCTATGCAACAATCCTGCATGTTTTGCACATGTACTCCAGAACCTAAAGTGCAATAAAATACACACACACACACACACACACACACACACACACACACACATAAGATAGATGGTTTTCAACTCCAAATTCAATAAAGAAATCACTTTTTAAAATACGTCTGACAGGTCAGCCAACCTTGGGATTAACACATACACAGGCCAAGTTCTTCTTCATGGCTAAAGCTAAACTCTGCCTTCCTAGTTCTGCTCTCTGGAGCATCACAGAATAAGCCCAGTTCCTTGGAGAGCAGAAGACAGTCAGCATGCCTCTCCACTGCTCTTCCCACTCCCACCAAGTCCTCTCTATTCCTAATTAGATGTCTTTAAGTATAACTTAAACTCAGTGTTCTATATGCAGTCTGAATAATATCTTATTTGGAAAAATACGCCAGTAAATGCATATCTATATTTTCCCTTGTCAGCCATCTCCTATTGTTGACAAATACTGAGCTTTATAAAATTCCTAAATACATCCACTCTGAAATGCTATTAAACCAGACTGCTCTTATTCTGTAACTTTATTTTTCAACTTTTTTCTTTTATATCTTGTAGGCACTATTATTCTATAACTTTAAACTCAAGGATAGACCATGTATCTTCTCTGAAGTTTCAAGGTCTTTTTGAAAGAAATTATAAGTAAACAAGGCACTTAATAATATAGAAGAAAAACACTATTGTCCTGTGTTTTGATATGAAATAACTTTTATCACTTTCTCCATTTCTGCCAATAAAATTATCTTCTATAGGCCTGCTTATAATACAGCTAATAAAATTTCAGAACTTGGCCTTAAAAATAAAAGTTTTTATAATTAACCAAAGAAGTCTGAGAAAAAGATGTCCCTTCTCTTTGCAACTATGAAAAGAGAAGTACAACTCTGCATCATAAACTATTTCAAAATATCTGATTTGATAAGGTATTAACAATGCTCCCAAAAATATCAGTTTGTTCTCCTTAGCAATATGGAGCTGTGTGAATATTCACAATTGTTACTAGAACATCTTTTGTTCCTTGCTAAAAAGAAATCCATTCTCTGTAATATAAATGTTATTTGAAGCAAAATGTCTTACAGGACTCCAAAGCGTTAGAAAGTGTTGCCTTGTCCTGTGAAAATAACCTCCAATAGGAATCTGTAATTCTGATTGTCTTACTGACAACGTTTTGACCTGGGAAGAATGTTGTAAGACTACACCTCTGTATTTCAGTTTTTTTGTTTTTTTTGTTTTTTTTTTGAGATGGAGTTTTGCTCTTGTTACTCAGGCTGGAGTGCAATGGCGCGATCTCGGCTCACCACAACCTCCGCCTCCTGGGTTCAGGCAATTCTCCTGCCTCAGCCTCCTGAGTAGCTGGGACTACAGGCACGCGCCACCATGCCCAGCTAATTTTTTGTATTTTTAGTAGAGACAGGGTTTCACCATGTTGACCAGGATGGTCTCGATCTCTTGACCTCGTGATCCACCTGCCTCAGCCTCCCAAAGTGCTGGGATTACAGGTGTGAGCCACCACGCCCAGCACATCTCTGTATTTCTAAGCAGAATTTTAGTTTTTCTGCTAAGTTAAAAGAAAATCATTAGCACTTTCCTTTCCTCCAACATGCATAATGGGTATAATTTAAAGCTTATGCCTTAATTTTTTAAATCTCAGAGTCTGAGTCTATGTTTAATTTATATTAATATATTCAAGGATGATGGTAGAAATAGCATGACAGAGCCAGAAAACAATTCTGTATCCAGAGTAAGTGTTGGTCCCAGTGAGAACACATTTTTGCCTCCTCCATGATGAAAGGGATCAAATGTAATCATTCTGTCCCATAGCAACTGTCTAGTCCCCTTGAGTTATTATACCATACTGGGGACCCAGGGTTGGTGGTGCTACTTCTCAGTCTGGTACTCAGCAGAGGCAGAACTAGAACAGCCTTAATGTGAAAATATCTATGATGTTGGCCCACGCTCATCTCCATGACCACTACATTTACAAGCCCACTAAGCAAGCACTTGGATGCCCTGCTGAACAACATCCCCAAGGTGGATCATCTTGTTCACCTAATTATTGACAATGTCCTTCAAAATCAGACCTTTTGATAAGAAGCACATGGAACATAATTTTCCTCACTCAGTGACCATTAAGAAAGGTCCATCACAACTCTACTCCAGATTTCCTTATTACCAATCTTACAATCATGTTCCTTCAGAGTCTCTGATCATCTGACCAAATCATTAATTACTACCCAGAAGTCAAGGTAGTCTTTACCTTAGGCTATTTTACTCTTGTCCAAGAGGACTCACAGAAATATAATGCTTGAAGTTCTATACCCCAGAAAGATTTTTCCAAGTCTGCCACTACCAACTTCCAGAATATTGTGCAGAGCATTTCTAAAGCAAAGGGTAATTCTCTTCCTGCTCTGTGGACTGCTAATAGGAAATTCCCCAAGGAGAGGAAGTGAAGAGTGTGCGTTAATTGCCCAGGCAATTTACCGTAACTTCGGGATCTGCTAGGGTCCAGTATATACACGTAAACACACACACACACACACACACACACACACACACACACACACATACACACACACACACACACAGAGAGAGAGAGAGAGAGAGAGAGAGAGAGACAGATGAGAGAGAGTGAGAGAGAGCCCACTCAGATAGCACAGATTTATCACTTCCACTTAATAATAGTATTCTTTTGGGCATGTCCAGCCATATAATTCTGTGGATCAGATAACACCCAGTACATGGTGAGAAACTCAGGTAGCACAATCACCCAGTGTGTCTCATAGTCAGGCATTTAATCATAACAGGACTGAAACAAGCATTACTTTGCTCTAAAACTCAAGGTTTTCCATAATGCTTCTACTGTTGGAGCTTCCCACAGGTTACACTCAACACCTGCCACAGTTGCTTAAAAACCATTCATTCCATAAAAGGAAGGAATCAGAATTGTTCTCATGACAATTTAGACCAGCTAAAGAGACTTCTCCTGCTCTAAGCTTTACTCAAAGCTAGAAGTCTTTTAAGTTACATTATAAATAGTTGAGAACTTCCCCAAGAGGATGCTCCCACACTGATTGCCTATTCATCAGTCATTCCTCACTTCTCCCTTAGAAGGAGAACCCCAATTCTGTTCAAGAAACAGGCAATAATGAGCTCAGGGAAGACAGGACTCTCCCTATGCTCCAGGAGATGATCTATGATTAGTTTAATTCTATTCCCCTTGGCAGTGACTGATTTGGAGAGAACATGTGACTCAGTTCTAGTCAATAAGGCATAAAAGGAAGTCTGCTGGAGGACTTTTGGAAGCCATTTCCCTCTTGATTAAAAAAAAAAAAATAGGAAAGAAATAGGGAAGGGTGAAAAGAAGACCCTTCCTTCCCGCTTTTGGATGCTGTCATGTAAAGACATGACAGACTATAGTTGCAGCACTGTCCTGCAACCATGATAGGAAAGACAAGAAAATGGCAGAGAAGTGAACTAGGATCCTGGCATCATTGAAAAGGAGGATTTACCAATCCCCTCCAGACTTTTGGTTATGTGAGATAATAAATCTTCATTTTTGGCCGGGCGCGGTGGCTCAAGCCTGTAATCCCAGCACTTTGGGAGGCCGAGGCGGGTGG